>NW_021680773.1:44267-45917 GCF_001412515.2 Diachasma alloeum
TTGGAACTTTTAATTTAAAATTTAAATTTGAAATTCAAATTTTCAATTGGAATTCTTAATCTGAAATTTGAAGTAGAAAATCAAAATTGAGATTAAAAATTGCACTTGAAAATCTGAAATTGAAATTTTTTATTTGCTTCAATTCCAAAATTAAAAATTTGGATTTTGAAAATCCTGAAATTTGAATTTCCATTCTGAAATTGGAATTCTGAATTGGAAATTGAAATTTGAGATTGAAATTTTGAATGAAAATTAAAAATTGAAAACTTCAATTGAAATTTCGAATTAAAACTTTTAATATAAAATTGAAATTTGGAATTCAAATTTAAAATTGAAATTAAAAATTGCAATTAAAAATCTGAACTTGAAAATTGAAAGTTTTTATCTGCTGAATGGTAAAAAATGAAAAAAGTCATTCAAATTTTCTTGTTATTAATTTCCTAGTATCCCATCGAATTTCTATATATAATCATAATAATAATGCTTTCTCAAGCATGAGAAGCGAAAAAAAAATTTTCAGGAAAAACAAATTGGACAAAAAAATTTGAGAATATTAAAAAGAAGTTTCACTTCTGTCGCGCGTGGACTCCACGCACTCTGTTTTTTTGAGAAATAGTGACGGTTGTGGTATATAGTTGTTTCGTGTGGGAAAATTTATTGAAATAATAATGACGAAATCAGTATTCCAGTGATTTAAATTGGGACTATTCAAATAGGGATTATGTCCGCATAAACTCAATTGGTAAGTAAACATTCCCTTGTTGACGTTGTAACTATTATGCTCAGCAATAAAAGATTTTAATACTTTTATAAACTTTGTTTTGGAGGGGATAAAGTTGCGTACATGGCAATTAAAATTGATGGTATTGTATAAATTCTATCAATTCCTTGATTTGTGTATTTTCGTTAGTTGTTATTTTGCAATGATGACACAATAACGAAAGGAGAATTCGATAATAGCTCTTGTCATTGGTATTTTCTTGGATCAGAATGCAAATAATTTTTTATTTTTTAATTAAAAAAAAGATGATGGACAAAGAACCACAGAAACGTGGGCGCTATAAAAATTATGGAGATCGTGATATCCCCAAGTCTACCCAATAGGATAGAAGAAAGAAATATGCGCGTGTGGATTGCTCGGTAAGTACTATGATAACTCAAAGTGGTTATTACTAGACCTCCGTAAATTTAGCGAAATCGAGTGATTTGGCGGCCATTTTGAAAACACTTGAATTATGTGCTGTTGTTTTTTGGTATCCAAAAATTTTTTGCTATGCTGGGGTAGTGGAAAATCAGGGAAAGCGTCGAAACCAATTAAACGCCACAACGGGAATTTTGGTTGAGCGGAGTAGTTGAAAAAAGCATGGAAAATTATGTGCTCATCAATATTCGTAAGCACAAATGATTTTTATTGCCAATAGCAACGTGTTGAATTATTTGTTATCAATGAATCTTCTTCTTCTCCTATGTCTACTGAATCGGATTTATAAATGCCTCGAGATTAATGTGCCCATCAATATTAGTTAACAAAAATGATTTTTATGGCAAAAATAGTTGTGTTGTATTTTTTATCAAAGACAGATCGAGTCACATGACTTAGGCTCACAGACTAGACTCAGCTCACGCAGTATGTCTATTGACTTGGACTTA
>NW_021680773.1:45944-51594 GCF_001412515.2 Diachasma alloeum
AAAATGATTTGTATGGAAAAAATAGTTGCGTTGTATTTTTTATGAAAGACAGACCGAGTCATATAACTTAGGCTCACAGACTAGACTCCGCTCACGCCCTATGTCTATTGACTTGGACTTATAATTGACTACAGATTTATGTGCTCATCAATATTAACCAACAAAAATGATTTTTATGGAAAAAATAGTTGTGTTGTATTTTTTATCAACGACAGACCGAGTCACATGACTTAGGCCCACGGACTAGACTCAGCTCACGTATTATGTCTATTGACTTGGACTTATAAATGACTGGAGATTTATGTGCCCATCAATATTAACCAACAACAGTGATTTTTAAATAAAAAATGATGGTGTTGTATTTTTTATCAAGGACAGACCAAGTCACATGACACAGCTCCCGTATTATGTCTATTAACTTGGACTTATAAATGACCAGAGATTTATGTGCTCATCAATATTAGCCAATGAAAATGATTTGTATGGAAAAAATAGTTGCGTTGTATTTTTTATCAAAGACAGACCGAGTCACATGACTTAGGCTCACAGACTAGACTCAGCTCACGCAGTATGTCTATTGACTTGGACTTATAAATGACTGGAGATTTATGTGCCCATCAATATTAACCAACAAAAATGATTTTTATGGAAAAAATAGTTGTGTTGTATTTTTTATCAACGACACACCGAATCACATGACTTAGGCCCACAGACTAGACACAGCGCACGCATTATGTCCATTGACTTGGACTTATCATTGACTAGAGATTTATGTCCTCATTAATATTAGCCAACAAAAATGATTTTTATGGAAAAAATAGTCGTGTTGTACTTTTTATCAAAGACAGACCTAGTCACAGGACTTAGGCCGACAGACTAGACTCAGCTTACGTATTATGTCTATTGACTTGGACTTATAAATGACTGGAGATTTATGTGCCCATCAATATTAACCAACAACAGTGATTTTTAAATAAAAAATGATGGTGTTGTATTTTTTATCAAGGACAGACCAAGTAACATGAGACAGCTCCCGTATTATGTCTATTAACTTGGACTTATAAATGACCAGAGATTTATGTGCTCATCAATATTAGCCAATGAAAATGATTTGTATGGAAAAAATAGTTGCGTTGTATTTTTTATCAAAGACAGACTGAGTCACATGACTTAGGCTCACAGACTAGTGTTACGTCATAACGACGTACAAAAATTATTATTAATTCCAACTTTTGGAAATAATAATAATTTCGGAATAAGGAAAAATATCATATTTAAATACCAATGGAATCATACGATTCCAATGGTACATAAACCGATCGTCTTACATCCGGTAAGACGATGGAAAAATTAATTTGAGATGTGATTCATACCACACGGGTGGTATGAACCCGCGTTGCCGAGGGCCTTATCGCCCTGGTTTCGGGTTGCTGTTGCGAGGCAGTCCACCTCGTAACAGTCCCACCATTGTCCAATACCCCCCTCCCCTCACCTCGCTTTTCACACCTAAATACGCATCTTATTTTTCCCTCCTCACCGCGCCCCTCTCGCCAAGACACAATTCACGCGCGCTTGTTCCCCTATTCCCTCTTCTCCGTGCCCCTCTTACCAACGAACGCGACCACGCTGGCTAAACCAATTGTTCCCCTCCCTTAGTAAGACGCGTGTCTCCTCAAACTACCTACCCCCCTCTCTACAGAGTGCACTCGGCACTCATCCACATCTTATTCCCCACCCCCATACAATTAAAAATTCGTGTATGCATTTACATACACGAATTAATATTGAACGTAAAAAGGGCATCGCCCAAACGGTCAGTCAATCGGTCAGTCAGTCGTGTCGTGATTCCACTCAGGAAAGGAATACCTCCGAGTAACCCAAAGGATAACAATAAAGGAGCCAAAGGATAACAATAAGGAAGCAAAAGGAATAACACTAAAGGAGAAAAGGGAAAACATAATAAAGGAAGGTAAAATTGAAATTATTATTTTCGCGAGTGTTCCAAAATTCATAAATTTTTCGAGTGAAATTTAAATTAATTTATTATCTTCGCGAGTGTTCCGAAAATTTCAAACTAATTTTTCGATTGAAATTTAATTTGAATTTATTATTTTCGCGAGTGTTTCCAAATTCATAAATTGTGCAATTGAAAATTTAAATTAATTTATTATCTTCGCGAGTGTTTCCAAAATTTACAAATTTAATATTGCGATTGAAAATTTAAATTAAATTATTAGTTTTGCGAGTGTTTTCCGAAATTTAATGAATTAAATTTTTCAATTGAAAATTTAAATTAAATTATTAGTTTTGCGAGTATTTTCCGAAATTTAATGAATTAAATTTTTCAATTGAAATTTAAATTAAATTATTAGTTTTGCGTTAAATAATTAATTTTGAAATATTATTTCGTAAGTATTTTTCAGAAAATATACAAATTAATTTTGTGATAAATAATTAATTTTGAAATATTATTTCGTGAGTATTTTTCCGAAAATATACAAATTAATTTTGCGACTACATAATTAATTTTGAAATATTATTTCGTAAGTATTTTTCCGAAAATATACAAATTAATTTTGCGACTAAATAATTAACTTTGAAATATTAATTCGTGTTTTCCGAAAATTCATGAATTAAATTTTGCAATTAAAATTTAAAACTGAAATATTATTTTCGCCAACGATTTAATTTTTGCAACTAAAAAATTAATTTTGAAATATTATTTCGTGAGTATTTTTCCGAAAATATACGAATTAATTTTGCGACTAAATAATTAATTTTGAAATATTATTTTCGCCAGTGTTTCCGAAAATTTACAATTTAATTTTTGCGATTAAAAATTTAAATTTGAAATATTATTTTCGTGAGTGTTTCCCGAAAATTCACGAATTAAAAATTGCGATTAAATGCAAATTTTGAATTATTATTTTGCGAATATTTCCCGAAAAATTACAATCAATTTTTGTGATTAAAATTCAATTTTTTAAAATATTAATTCTGCAAATATTTCCCGGAAATTACATAATCAAATATTGTGATTAATTTCGATTTATCACAATTTATATTTTTTTTTTGCAAATAAAATCCGAAATTTCCGCATTACATTTTTCGAGATAAATTCCAATATTCTGAAAAAAAAATTTACTAATCAATTGAAATTTCCCTTATTTAAATTCGGGAATAAATTCCGAAATTCTTATATTAAATTTTATAAATCAAAAATCTAAATTCTCATTTTTAATTTCGGGAATATTTTCCACATGTTCCCACCATTTAAATTCTGTTAAATTCACTATTTCCCTGTTCTAAATTCGGGAATATTTTCCACATTTTCCCACCATTTAAATTCTGTTAAATTCACTATTTCCCTGTTCTAAATTCGGGAATATTTTCCACATTTTCCCACCATTTAAATTCTGTTAAATTCACTATTTCCCTGTTCTAAATTCGGGAATATTTTCCACATTTTCCCACCATTTAAATTCTGTTAAATTCACTATTTCCCTGTTCTAAATTCGGGAATATTTTCCACATTTTCCCACCATTTAAATTCTGTTAAATTCACTATTTCCCTGTTCTAAATTCGGGAATATTTTCCACATTTTCCCACCATTTAAATTCTGTTAAATTCACTATTTCCCTGTTCTAAATTCGGGAATATTTTCCACATTTTCCCACCATTTAAATTCTGTTAAATTCACTATTTCCCTGTTCTAAATTCGGGAATATTTTCCACATTTTCCCACCATTTAAATTCTGTTAAATTCACTATTTCCCTGTTCTAAATTCGGGAATATTTTCCACATTTTCCCACCATTTAAATTCTGTTAAATTCACCATTTCCCTGTTCTAAATTCGGGAAGATTTTCTACATTTGCCACCATTAAATTTTTGTTAAATTCACCATTTTCCCTGTTCTAAATTCGAGAATATTTTCCACCATTAAATTTCTATTAATTTCACCATTTTCCCTGTTCTAAATTCAGGAATATTATCCACATTTCCACCATTAAATTGGATTTTAACCTTAAAAGATTCATACTCCGAATTTTTGCGAACTAGAATTTCAATTATTTTAATTTCACTTCAATGTTGTCATAAAAAAAAAGGGGGAACCTTCTTTCACAAACAAAAAGGCTCGATTACCTTCAAGTATTTAAATATTAAAATTCTTTGGAACACTTCCGTGGAACAAATTTCATTCCTTCCGGTTTCTTCATTTAATAAAATCTTACCCCCTTCAAGTCACCATCGTCTTAAGGAACATCATCCGAAGATCCTCAGTAAAGACAAGGGACCAGAGGCTATTGATCAAACGCAATTGACTAGAGGCTAAGGATAACCCTGAGGCATTACCCGAAGCATCATCTGGAGACCATCTTCCAGTTCATCAAATTATATATATCCTAATTTTTAATTACAGCTACCGTGAGTTAATTCAAATTGACCATTATTAATTCATTGTTCTTTCTTGTGGATTTCCGAATCAAATAATTCTTTATTTTTCACTATGTCTTTAGAGACATTAGTATCGATTTCTTTGGATTAAATTCAATTATATTCAATGTCTGATAATAATTATAAAAATATATAATTAACACCAAATACTGTTGTCAAATGAATAAACTTTCTGTCATAACTATTATTATCATATTCAAGGAAATTCTTGTTCCATTGTTTTATTAAATAGAATCATTGTGCTTGAATGAGACATTCCATTCAGGAATTGAAACCTTGTATAATTATTACTCCGTGTAAAAGGGAATTCCTCACCCTCATTAATATTTTGAATTCTTTAATTTCAGAAGAAACTTTCCAATAATTAATGATTGTTGATCAATCAAATTCCATTTATTTGTAAAATCTCATTCAAGGTTAGCGTCAAGTCCTCAATGATTAAATTTGTTCATCATTCTGACGTTAACTCAGAGAACAGATGAGAGGACACAAAAAAAATTTTAATTATTAATATTTTTTTTTGTTGTTGGTTTTTTTTTTATATTAATCCAATTTAGACTTGGAAAGGAATTCAAAGGCTTCCGATAATGAATAAAATAAAAATATCGAATGGAATGACTCAAACAATTTGAATTATTAAATACCATTGTTACTAAACTTGTAAAATCAGAGGAAAATTTTATTGAATTAAAGTCAAAAAAAATCCATGTTAAACAAAAATCTGTCTTTCTTTTATTTCTGGATTACCTAAAAGCACTCACCACTCCCAGCTATTATCTTAACGGATAGGCTAAAATAGGTGAATTCAATACTCATATTTCGGGATTTATCAAAGGTAAGTCCATGAAATCATGACGTAACACTAGACTCAGCTCACGCAGTATGTCTATTGACTTGGACTTATAAATGACTGGAGATTTATGTGTCCATCAATGTTAACCAACAAAAATGATGTTTATGGAAAAAATAGTTGTGTTGTATTTTTTATCAAAGACAGACTGAGTCACATGACTTAGGCTCACAGACTAGACTCAGCTCACGCAGTATGTCTATTGACTTGGACTTATAAATGACTTGAGATTTATGTGGCCATCAATATTAACCAACAAAAATGATGTTTATGGAAAAAATAGTTGTTGTATTTTTTATCAACGACAGACCGAGTCACATGACTTAGGCCCACAGACTAGAC
>NW_021680773.1:51713-51941 GCF_001412515.2 Diachasma alloeum
TGATTTATGTGCTCATCAATATTAGCCAATGAAAATGATTTATATGGAAAAAATAGCGGTGTTGTATTTTTTATCAAAGACAGACCGAGTCACATGACTTAGGCTCAAAGACTAGACTCTGCTCACATAGTAGGTCTATTGACTTGGAATTATAATTGACTACAGATTTATGTGCTCATCAATATTAACCAACAAAAATGATTTGTATGGAAAAAATAGGGGTGTTGT
>NW_021680773.1:52015-52641 GCF_001412515.2 Diachasma alloeum
AAAAAAAAGCACATAAATAGCACACAATTTAGCTGTTTTCAAAATGGCCGCCAAATCACTCGATTTCGCTGAATTTACGGAGGTCATTCACCTATACAAAGTGTCCCATTCCTGAATTCTGTCGTGAATTGGTAAAGTAGGATAAGTGCTTTTCGCTTATTGTCAGTCATCGATGAATATCTTGGAAATGAAGAAAGATAGCGAAATTATCATAAGTATCTTTTCTATACAGCGAACTGTCAACTACAAATAAGGTTTTAATGAAAATTTCTTTATCTCTCTTCATTTGCAAGATATTCATCGATAACTGACCCTCAGCAAAATGCAGTTATTCTAATTTGCCAATTCACTACAGAATTGTTTTGAGACAAAGTTTAGTCATCAGTAAATAAATTTCTCGAAATAATTTTCATTTTCCTTCGTTTTTTTTGAAAGGGTTGGGGGGTCACATTACTTTTTTCGAGTACCAGACCGATTGATCGATAAATCCGTCTATTTATTTTTTATTTTTTCGTTATGCCTGAAAAAAGTGAAAGCAAGAAAAATTCTTCAATTTTTATTTTTTAATAATTTTTTTTTCCCTTTTAACCGAAGATATCAAGTAATTTCAAATTCCATGCGTAGGA
>NW_021680773.1:52702-54940 GCF_001412515.2 Diachasma alloeum
CGTTATGCCTGAAAAAAGTGAAAGCAAGAAAAATTCTTCAATTTTTATTTTTTAATAATTTTTTTTTCCCTTTTAACCGAAGATATCAAGTATTTTCAAATTCCATGCGTAGGATTTTGCAAACGGGCATATCGAATACCCAAAATAAAATTCCTTCAAAAAAATGGAAAATTGTAGGACTAGATCGGTTTTTACAAATGAAAAAAAGTAAACAAAAGACGATTTTCGCTAGAAAAAGCGAAAAAAAATTTTTTTTGATGGAAACTTATGATTGTTTTTTTTCAGTTAGGATGTAAGATGATTTTTCGAATTGTTGGAATGTTATCGTTAATTGAGCCGTCTATGATAAAGATCTACATCAAGTTATTATTATTTTTAGCTTTTCCTACAGAAAATCGTCATTCTTATTTTTTTTTGCTTAGTAAAATCCTATCTAGTACTACAGTTGTCACTATTTTTGAACGAAATATTTATTGGGTATTCGATATGGCCTTCCGCAAAATCCGACGTATGGAATTTGAATATACTGGATTTGTTCTGTTGAATAACTTAATCTGATGTCAAATGTGGTGTTCTTGAGAATTTACATCTTCAAACATCTTCATTGGACGAAATATAACCAATAATACTTCTTTGTCTGCAAAAATAATGTTCACCAATTACTAAATATGGCGCCTGAAAATAAAATGTACAATGCTTGAGCTAGCCAAAGCAACGCAGCATTATTCCCTCAGTAGTTCATGTTGGCAAAATTCGGAGATAACATAAACGTTGATTATTTTTTCCCATTATTCTTCCGTAATCAGTCACGTGATAGCGGAAAAAAATTTCCAATTTTGTTATTTCCTTGTTTAACGATGTTCAGGCGAGGAGTAGGTAGGATATTTAAAAAATGCAGCCAATTTTATGAAAATGTTTCCTATATTATCGACCATTTGGCAATGTGGTCAAAAATGAAATTATCAATGCTGCTTCTAAACTCATGTATACGTGACAACTTTCGAATGAATTTTTATTGTTGTCTCGTACCTGGGGTTTCTGAAATTTTGCAAGGGATTAAATAACATGTAAAAAAAATTTCCAGTAAGTTGGCTACATTTTCAAAATATCCTACTCGTGGCCTGACTATCATTAACGATTCGCTAGCTTCTTTCACGTGAGACCTGTCAAAGAACGGTGTAATTTTTTTAAAGTGAAAAAATTATATCTGAATAACAAAGAGCGACTAGTTTACGGAGAATAAATTATATGCATGGAAATTATCAACTACATTGTATTTTTTTACCATGATTTTCATACCGTGTAAAAAGACAAGTGTCAAATGATTTTACGGTGTGACGAGGCATATTCATTTATTTTTTATTATTTTTCTACATATTTTTTCCCACTACACACTGCTACCTAAAAGGTAAATCCCGCCACCGTTGGATACCCCTTCCCCAGACTTTTCCCCTCATCGCCCCTCTACCTCCGCCCCTGGACATCACGAAGACATCAGCCGAAGGAAGACATCAGTTCCGGCCCCACCCGATCAATTGGAGAAGCCATCGCCTCCTGGAAATTCCCCATACTAGACCCCCCGAATATTCAACACCTGCAATAATCCCTTGCGAGACATCCCTGGATTGTGGTCATCGTCACCACTCATCCGTGCTGATTGGCCCCGATTGCTCCCGAATTAAAATCCGAAGGACATCGACACCTGACGAACCCCCACGAATCGCGAAGGAAAAGAAAAGACCGTCACTCGTGCATTAGGTGCCCCGTGAGTCGCCACGTGCCCCGAAAGTAGTAATTATGAATACAATGAAATTCGCCCGAAAGTTATTTGGCGGATAAAAAGAGGACTTTTGATACATCGAGCTCATCCCAACTCTAGTATTGGTGCCCAGGAAACCCCGAGGTGGAAAGAAGACTCTCCAGGAAAACGCCCTGGTATTTTGAAGGAGTGCAAGGCGCCGGTGGAATTCCACGTGTTCGCCAGAGTGAAGTCCCATCGTGAGTACGAGTTACCCCCCTCATTTTCCCTCTTGACCCCACAATATTACCCTTCATACCCCCCAACGGTGAGCCTACACTCTTTGTTTCTTCCCCATTTAGTTATTCTTCTTATATTTAGTTGCATTCCGTCGACACGACTAACTTCTCCCCTTTTTCTGCATTAGAGTCACTCCCTTTTTTACGTGTACAAAAGTTGCCTGGCCTTACCCATAACCCTAGATCCAAGTAAAAGGCATT
>NW_021680773.1:56035-57538 GCF_001412515.2 Diachasma alloeum
GCCGGATTTCTATACATATTTCTCTCGAGCGCATAGGAAAAATTCGTATAGAATAATCCCTATAGAAACCTCTATACGATTCCCAGGCGAATTGATAGAAACCTCGTGTATAGAATCGATGGATTTCTATACGCAGTTCTCTCGAGCGTATAGGAATAAATTGTATAGAATAATGCCTACAGAATCCCCTATACGATTCCCAGGCGAATGGATAGAAACCTCGTGTATAGATTCGCCGGATTTCTATACGCATTTCTCTCGAGCGTATAGGAATAAATCGTATAGAATAATCCCTATAGAAACCCCTATACGATTCCCAGGCGAATGGATAGAAACCTCGTGTATAGAATGGCCGGATTTCTATACGCATTTCTCCGGAGCGTATAGGAATAAATGGTATAGAATAATCCCTATAGAAACCTCTATACGATTCCCAGGCGAATGAATAGAAACCTCGTGTATAGAATCGCCGGATTTCTATACGCATTTCTCTCGAGCGTATAGGAATAAATCGTATAGAATAATCCCTATAGAATCCCCTATACGATTCCCAGGCGAATGAATAGAAACCTCGTGTATAGAATCGCCGGATTTCTATACGCATTTCTCTCGAGCGTATAGGAATAAATCGTATAGAATAATCCCTATAGAATCCCCTATACGATTCCCAGGCGAATGAATAGAAACCTCGTGTATAGATTCGCCGGATTTCTATACATATTTCTCTGGAGCGTATAGGAATACAACGTATAGAATAATCCCTATAGAAACCCCTATCCGATTCCCAGGTGAATGAATAGAAACCTCGCGTTAGCTGCCCCGTGAGTCGCCACGTGCCGCAAAAGTAGTAATTGTGAATACAATGAAATTCGCCCGAAAGTTATTTGGCGGATAAAAAGAGAACTTTTGATACATCGAGCTCATCCCAGCTCTAGTATTGGTGCCCAGGAAACCCCGAGGTGGAAAGAAGGCTCTCCAGGAAAACGCCCTGGTATTTTGAAGGAATGCAAGGCGCCGGTGGAATTCCACGTGTTCGCCAGAGTGAAGTCCCATCGTGAGTACGAGTTACCCCCCTCATTTTCCCTCTTGACCCCACAATATTACCCTTCACACCCCCCAACGGTGAGCCTACACTCTTTGTTTCTTCCCCATTTAGTTATTCTTCTCATATTTAGTTGCATTCCCTCGACACGACTAGCTTCTCCCCTTTTTCTGCATTAGAGTCACTCCCTTTTTTACGTGTACAAAAGTTGCCTGGCCTTACCCATAACCCTAGATCCAAGTAAAAGGCATTCCAAGCGTCTTACGACGATCTATTATGTAAATTAATAGAAATATAGATATCCACTTAATTTTATCCCTTATTTGTCCTCATTATTTAATTGCCCTAAATCCCCCTTTTAGGAAATAATAATGGTTAAATATTGAAAGGTCACACCGGATATGATGGAAATATGTGTTCCACTTGACGAAGAATACTTCATAAATCCTTTAGAAAAAAAA
>NW_021680773.1:59801-69138 GCF_001412515.2 Diachasma alloeum
ATCCGGCGAATCTATACACGAGGTTTCTATCAATTCGCCTGGGAATCGTATAGGGGTTTCTATAGGGATTATTCTATACGATTTTTCCTATACGCTCGAGAGAAATATGTATAGAAATCCGGCGATTCTATACACGAGGTTTCTATCCATTCGCCTGGGAATCGTATAGGGGATTCTGTAGGGATTATTCTATACGATGTATTCCTATACGCTCGAGACAAATGCGTATAAAAATACGGCGATTCTATACACGAGGTCCGTCGAATTTATCCCGAAAAATGAGAGTCCACGTCTAATAAATTCGCATCTCTGGTGGAACACTACAAAAAATGCTCAGAGTACCTTTCACGGGATTATTATCTATATTTCAGCGGATTTTTTTTTGCAGAAAATAAATGAAAAATAACTCCTCGAGCTTGTAGGAATAATTCGTATACAATAATCCCTATAGAAACCCCTATACGATTCCCAAGCCAATGAATAGAAACCTCCTGTATAGAATCGCCGGATTTCTATACGCATTTCTCTCGAGCGTATAGGAATAAATCGTATAGAATAATCCCTATAGAATCCCCTATACGATTCCCAGGCGAATGGATAGAAACCTCGTGTATAGAATCGCCGGAATTCTATACGCATTTCTCTCGAGCGTATAGGAATAAATCATGTAGAATAATCCCTATAGAATCCCCTTTACGATTCCTAGGCGAATGAATAGAAACCTCGCGTATTGATTCGCCCGATTTCTCTATATATTTCTCTCGAAGGTATAGGAATAATTCGTATAGAATAATCCTTATAGAAACCCCTATACGATTCCCAGGCGAATTGATGAAACCTCATGTATTGAATCGCCGGATTTCTATACGCGTTTCTCTCGAGCGTATGGGAATAAATCGTATAGAATAATCCCTAGAGAAACCCCTATACGATTCCCAGGCGAATGGATAGAAATCTCATGTATAGAATCGCCGGAATTCTATACGCATTTCTCTCGAGCGTATAGGAATAAATCGTATAGAATAATCCCTAGAGAAACCCCTATACGATTCCCAGGCGAATGGATAGAAATCTCATGTATAGAATCGCCGGAATTCTATACGCATTTCTCTCGAGCGTATAGGAATAAATCGTATAGAATAATCCCTATAGAAACCCCTATACCATTCCCAGGCGAATGGATAGAAAGCTCGTTTATAGAATCGCCGGATTTCTATACGCATTTCTCTCGAGCGTATAGGAATAAATCGTATAGAATAATCCCTAGAGAAACCCCTATACGATTCCCAGGCGAATGGATAGAAATCTCATGTATAGAATCGCCGGAATTCTATACGCATTTCTCTCGAGCGTATAGGAATAAATCGTATAGAATAATCCCTATAGAAACCCCTATACCATTCCCAGGCGAATGGATAGAAAGCTCGTTTATAGAATCGCCGGATTTCTATACGCATTTCTCTCGAGCGTATAGCAATGAATCTTATAGAATAAAAATTCACGTATAGAATGCGATGAAAAAGTATTTGTATAAAAAAACTTCGTATAGAAAATTTTCGTATAGAAAAGTCCGAATATCATATACGAAAAACCTATAGAAATCGTATAGGATCATTCTATACACAATTCGTATAGAAAAGTTCTATACGATTTTTTCNTAGAATAATCCCTATAGAAACCCCTATACCATTCCCAGGCGAATGGATAGAAAGCTCGTTTATAGAATCGCCGGATTTCTATACGCATTTCTCTCGAGCGTATAGCAATGAATCTTATAGAATAAAAATTCACGTATAGAATGCGATGAAAAAGTATTTGTATAAAAAAACTTCGTATAGAAAATTTTCGTATAGAAAAGTCCGAATATCATATACGAAAAACCTATAGAAATCGCATAGGATCTTTCTATACACATTTCGTATAGGAAAGTTCTATACGATTTTTTCATACGTGTATCGGTCGGCTGCACGACTGAGGTTTTCCATGGTTTTCCTGTCAGTCCAATCCCGAATGGGATTGCAGTTGGGGTGCAGTTGGGGATAAAGTAAGTCGGCCCATGGTAACGCAGATGGGAAGGGAACAAAATGTAAAAACCCGAGAGGGTATACATGTGGAACCAAAAAAAAAAATACTTTTCTAGTTATCGATAAAGATAGTGACGTTGATGGGGGTCGATATAGGAAAAATTTCGATTGTTTCATTCGAATAAATAACAGTTGGGGGAAGAAGAAGTAAACAGTTGTGCGATAGATTCCAGCGAGTTAACATGCCTCCCCACAAGGGTGAATTGTCCAAACAACAAGAGCTTTTACGTCAAATGTCCAATGCACGAAAAGCTATTCAACGAAAACATAACCTGTTGAAATTAGGCAGAGAGAATGTTGATGAAGCAATGAATGAAGATCTCAAACCTATTGTGAGACCGCTTCAGGAATTAGCCGCTCGAAATGTGAACTCATTCGATGACAGTAGACAAAAAATTGAATTGCCTGATGATAGAAAGCAATCAATTGATTACAAGAATCAACGAAAACTCAGATATAGGAGTACCCCAAAGACACCAAACCAGATGTTGTCGAGTAGAGATGCCTCTGAAGACAGTTATGGGACTACAGCTGACGATTCTTCATTTGATTACACTTTAAATGAGACTATCATTCCATCCTTAGGAAATTCACATGATGCTACTATACTTCCAGCCATTGGCAGCTCACTCTGAGTAAAAGTTCAAAGACCAGCACTGAAGAGATAGACACAGAAGAAGATGCCAACACTCTTGCAGGGAAATATTTGGCACAAATCAACACAACAAAATTGGACAAGGCTTATGGTGTTCGCAAACTTACACATAATTTTATGATTGAAGACTCTCCCATATTTTTTGAGGATGAATTTATTAAAGTAAAAATCATGAAATACGCTTATTCTGAGGGATTATTGGAGCTTCTTTTCATGAAAAATCCTGATAACACTCTAATTAGTGAGAGTGATATTGATGCATATAAGAATATCATGCTTGCAATTAATGGGCATCAAAAAAATTATAAATCTCGCGGAGGCATCCGAGAGCTGAATGGTGAGAAATATGATAAATATATTGCACATTTTGCTGGATCAAAGTACTCTGGCATGGGGCTTTTTCCTACCTTCATGAGAGCTCAGCGACTCAGCAGAGTGGACTACATTTATTGGGATGATCCACATGAACTTGTGGAGCGTCTTCGATTACTAGTGGCATCACAAAGAGCTGGAAATCGGAGTCATGATAACGAAATTATATCAATTATCGAAGAACTTCGTGAGGTGGGAATTATATATTAGAGTATGCACATTGCCATCTGTTGTTATTTGTGAAATCAGTGTTGACGTGTCTGGTCGCCACTTAACGTCTGATAGTGGCTGCCATAATCAAGGCCCACCTGGTGTTGGTTATAAACTAACTGCAGATGGTAATTATAATCTTCAGGATAAAAGGCTGAGTAATGTTGCAAAACCAGTAGAGACTGTAAATATAAAAATTAACGAATTGAAAATTGATATAAAACGCAAGTGTGCAGATATTAATAAAAGAATTGGTAGATTAATGACACTAGTGGAAAGAATACCGAGCGATCCCAAAAATGTCGGAGAATAAATTGGATGTTGTGACAGAATTACATCGTCCAGCACGAAGAAATTATCCTCGGCGACGAGTCAACATTCGTAATCTGGATGAAACATGGCAGGCAGATTTGGTGGATATGACGGCTTACGCAAAGACTAATAATGGAAATAGATTTTTACTGAATTGACAATTAATTGACAATTTTTCCAAGTATGCGTGGGCTGAGCCGATCAAAAGGAAAAATGCTCAGGATGTGACGAGAGCTATGAGTTCCATTCTTCAACGGAGGCGTGTGCCGAAACATTTGTATTTTGATGGTGGGAAAGAATTCTACAATTCTGAATTTCAAGCATTAATGAAAGAATATAATATCAATTTGTATTCCACATTCAGTAATTTGAAAGCGTCCATATGTGAACGATTCAATCGAACATTGAAGAGTAAAATGTGGCTCCAGTTCAGTTTGCGTGGAAATTACACGTGGATTGATATGTTACCGGAGCTCATACGTGAATATAACCATAGAAAACATCGAACTATTGGTATGAGGCCTGCTGATGTAACAACAGAAAATGCAAAAAAATTACGCCTTATTTACGTCGACTTTCGTGTGAACAGTAGAAGACCGAAATTTCGCGTGGGTGAGAAAGTTCGTATAAGCAAAGCAAAACATGTTTTTGAGAAAGGATATACCCCCAATTGGACTACGGAAATATGCACTACTTGAGTCATTAATAACACCAATCCGATCACATATAAGCTAAAGGATTATAAAAATGAATTAATTACTGGCAGTTTCTATGAGGAAGAATTACTGAACACAAAACATCCAGATGTATATCTCGTAGAAAAAGTCTTGAAAAAAAATGGAAACAGACATTATGTTAAATGGCTGAGATTCGATAGAAGTCATAACAGTTGGATAAATTTTGAACAATAAAAAAAATGGGGGTGGGGCGTAGCGAGAAATATATCAGCCTCCACTCATCTTTAAAATCATCAGTTTAGTGTGTTTGTTGAGCTAGACAACATGATCGTGAAGGTTATTGTGTTACAAGTCCTCGCGGTGACACTCTGTCAGGCTGTGGATTTCCTGAACACCGGAATTCATAGTCAAAGCGGGTTGCATTATGAAGTGGCAGGCAGAGTGCGTTTCACCACGGCAGAGTGGTGCCTTGCAACTTATATTGCCTTGAGAAAATTCATTTCTCAAAAACCGTTTGTGACACGAGAAATGCTGGAAAATATGAATCAAACATGTAAATACTATGCTGAGGATGAANAACCAGTAGAGACTGTAAATATAAAAATTAACGAATTGAAAATTGATATAAAACGCAAGTGTGCAGATATTAATAAAAGAATTGGTAGATTAATGACACTAGTGGAAAGAATACCGAGCGATCCCAAAAATGTCGGAGAATAAATTGGATGTTGTGACAGAATTACATCGTCCAGCACGAAGAAATTATCCTCGGCGACGAGTCAACATTCGTAATCTGGATGAAACATGGCAGGCAGATTTGGTGGATATGACGGCTTACGCAAAGACTAATAATGGAAATAGATTTTTACTGAATTGACAATTAATTGACAATTTTTCCAAGTATGCGTGGGCTGAGCCGATCAAAAGGAAAAATGCTCAGGATGTGACGAGAGCTATGAGTTCCATTCTTCAACGGAGGCGTGTGCCGAAACATTTGTATTTTGATGGTGGGAAAGAATTCTACAATTCTGAATTTCAAGCATTAATGAAAGAATATAATATCAATTTGTATTCCACATTCAGTAATTTGAAAGCGTCCATATGTGAACGATTCAATCGAACATTGAAGAGTAAAATGTGGCTCCAGTTCAGTTTGCGTGGAAATTACACGTGGATTGATATGTTACCGGAGCTCATACGTGAATATAACCATAGAAAACATCGAACTATTGGTATGAGGCCTGCTGATGTAACAACAGAAAATGCAAAAAAATTACGCCTTATTTACGTCGACTTTCGTGTGAACAGTAGAAGACCGAAATTTCGCGTGGGTGAGAAAGTTCGTATAAGCAAAGCAAAACATGTTTTTGAGAAAGGATATACCCCCAATTGGACTACGGAAATATGCACTACTTGAGTCATTAATAACACCAATCCGATCACATATAAGCTAAAGGATTATAAAAATGAATTAATTACTGGCAGTTTCTATGAGGAAGAATTACTGAACACAAAACATCCAGATGTATATCTCGTAGAAAAAGTCTTGAAAAAAAATGGAAACAGACATTATGTTAAATGGCTGAGATTCGATAGAAGTCATAACAGTTGGATAAATTTTGAACAATAAAAAAAATGGGGGTGGGGCGTAGCGAGAAATATATCAGCCTCCACTCATCTTTAAAATCATCAGTTTAGTGTGTTTGTTGAGCTAGACAACATGATCGTGAAGGTTATTGTGTTACAAGTCCTCGCGGTGACACTCTGTCAGGCTGTGGATTTCCTGAACACCGGAATTCATAGTCAAAGCGGGTTGCATTATGAAGTGGCAGGCAGAGTGCGTTTCACCACGGCAGAGTGGTGCCTTGCAACTTATATTGCCTTGAGAAAATTCATTTCTCAAAAACCGTTTGTGACACGAGAAATGCTGGAAAATATGAATCAAACATGTAAATACTATGCTGAGGATGAAAAATGTGTGACCGTTCTCCAAGCGGAAAATCTGTTGATGAAAGAGGAGAATGTGGACAAATATATGAATCAATTCCTCTTTTTCATGAATGAATCAATGAGTGATAAGAAATATGTACCCTCAGGATTTCTGGGGATAATTTCAGAGACATTTTTCCATTCCTTGAATGAAACTCAACACGATTATGGTCGGATAATGAATAAAACAGTTGATAATTCTCGACGACATATAATTCAAACAGGATTGCATCATCTGCATGATGAACTCAATGAAATGAAAAATCGAACAGCGGCAAGTCTCACAGCTCTTCATGATGCTATCAAGTTAATTGAGAACTTGGCCAACAACGGAACTTTTTATGGACAACCGTATCATACTTTGATGAATCGAATGAGAGATTGGTCTGATCGTTTGACAATGGAGTTGGATAATTATCAATATACTTTGCAGACAATCATCGACGCTGTATATTTAGCGAAGGAGGGTGTTATTCACCCAAAATTATTTACATACGAGATACTTGAGAATGCTGTCAATCATTTTATTACAACAAATCAGGACCGATCATTAGTTTTTCCTCTGTCGAGTGAACAATTGCACTCCGAGAAATTCATGAAAATTTCCAAGACAAATGTTGGTTTTGAGGAGGGAAAATTAATAGTGGTATTGGATATTCCTCTTTTAAAGTCAGCGGTTTACTACCTGTACAAAATGTATCCATATGCTACGGCTCAAGTGTTCGGTCATCGCTAAGGGTCAGCGTACATTCAACCTAGGCGACTACCTGCTGCTTAGTCAATATCATTATACCCTAGCACGCTCCGAGGACATTGCCGGATGCCTGTCTGTAGATAATCATCAGTACATTTGTAAACTAAAGTATCTATTCTACGATGCCACTTATCAACATATTGTTGGAGGAAATAATATGGTATCCGTATTTCCTCGCGGTCCAAGGTAGGGTCTGCGTAAGACCTTCGGCATATGTCAAAACCAAAGTCTTCTTAAAGTCGATTGCCATTTCTTCTGTAGTCCCTATGTTCAAATCTGCATCAGTATTCTTCAGATGTTGTAATTTCACCTTTATCCAATGATTCACGAACTGTCTGGAATATCATTCTTCATGA
Source organism: Diachasma alloeum (assembly GCF_001412515.2). Classification (NCBI taxonomy): domain Eukaryota; kingdom Metazoa; phylum Arthropoda; class Insecta; order Hymenoptera; family Braconidae; genus Diachasma; species Diachasma alloeum. Next base: position 67,211 of record NW_021680773.1, read on the forward strand.
GAGTTGAAATGATAAGCTCCAATTTCTTCTGTAGGAATTGATGATCAGCGAGTTTGCATGCCCTATCAACGAGCATGTATACCACACCTCTCTTTTGCGTCAATGGATGGTGTGAGTAGAAGTTCATGTATCGACCGCTCCAGGTGGATCTGCGGTACCAATCTGTGACGACTGTATTACCCCGGTGAATTAGTAAGAGGTCAAGGAACGGAATTTGACCATTGACTTCAACCTCAAAAGTGAACTTCAATCTCGGATGTTGCTTATTGAACATGTCCACGACTTCCTGGACTTTGTCAGCAGGTACCGCGGTAATTATATCGTCTACATTGTTGTATGTCACTTTTCTGTCGTTATTTTTGTTTCAAAAGGGGCGGGTAAGTTGCCCGTGGAGCGCTAAAGCGCTCTGCTCGGTGAAAGCGGGAAGGTTTAAAAGGTCGAATAATTCCCTCGAACACTTGTGTAAAATTGTAATAACTGAATTTTAATTGATTAAAATGAACTTGGAGACTGTTTGCAAACTCTGGATACAAATATTTCTGGAGATGTGTTCTCTTTGAACTTGGAGAGACAAGTGATCTTAATTCTAATAGTTTCTTCTTACGCTACTTGCTTAAAATTAGCGGAGTCCTAGTTCCAACCCCCAAGGAGGGGTAGGGAGCCACTTGGGCTATGCTACCCCCCCACATCTCTCGGCTTTCGAGCCTACCCTTACTCCAGTCACGTGACTGATGACGCAGGGCCCCCATCTGGCCCCTCGATGTGTCCCAAAGAGGGAGAAGACGTTTTCGGGGGATTAGGATGGGGCAGAAGAAATTGTGTGGGGGAGAGAGTTTTCAGGGGTTAGAAAAGAGGAGAGAGAGTGTTTCGGAAACTGAAATTCTCGAGGGTTTTACGATAGGGTTTTATGGTAGGGTTTTATGATAGGGTTTAGTAAATATTCCCGAAATCGAACAGAGGAAGACAACGTTTTTATTTGGGAATTAGGAAATGTACTGGACGCGTCGAAGAATTTACAATGGGATTAAAGATAGTACAGGGATTAAGGGAAAGTATTTCGAGGAGGATTTCTCGGACAGCACATTTGGTGTCAATAAATCTTGTCTGTTATTTCTAACTCATTTAAGTATTTCCTACGTATTTAAATCGACTAAAATATTCGTTATTCATTATTTCTATTATTTAAATGCGTTGATAATTTTTATCTTATTTGCCTATTATTTAATTCGATATTTGTCGTACTTCTAATTTCTACCGTGAAACTGAAGCGCCACTAGTGAATTCTTAGGGATTTTCCAATGAACTAGTATAATACACAACACCTCCCCCGTTATTTAAAAGGTGTTTCCCATATGGAAACACTTTTGTCTTGTTCTATGTTAATATTTACATGAATATTTGAATAATGATAGTTTTATCTAGTCATCATAATCGAATAATTTCTATGGCAATTCTTATTTCTAATTTCTTAAATGCAGATTTGAGTTGAAGTGAAATACTTACTGTACAAAAGTGAAATTATAATATTATCAACGAATTAGCTTCTTATTTCTCGCCTTTTTATTTATCTTAATCTTGCAAATTTTAAGTTTATCGTGATTTCCTTTTATTTACAGAGGGTGGAAGTAATATATATATATATATATATATATATATATATATATATTGTGACATCCGTCAGAAAATTCATTTTAATTCATTTTCTTACGTCGTCATTCAATTATCTCAGTGATAGAAGCGACTTTTGAAACCCAAATTATCTTCTGTGACGAGGGAAAGTGACCCCCTCGATGTTGGAAATATTTCGGCTGCACACATCTGTGAACGATAAAAATGTTCCCAACGTCGAGTTTCTCCTAGATTAAGGAGATATCAGCTGTGCAATATCAGATGCACTGTAAACATTTGAGTCTAGTCTCGTCTCCTTA
>NW_021680773.1:70808-80213 GCF_001412515.2 Diachasma alloeum
CACACGCCTCCGCGGTTATCTGAGCTAGTCGTGGAACGCGGCTCAACGGTGTGACCTTGTCCTTTGGCGGTTAAAAGGACTGGCGCCCTTTTTGGCATTTTGTCTCCTCTCGTTATTCCCGTCGTTCTAATTCCGGGTTGAGAGAGTCCAAAAGGTTCGCTGAAAGTTCGTGGAGAACCACGCGTCTGAATCCCGCAGACGCGCTTGGAAAAATACCTCACAACTTTTTGGCGCCCAACGTGGGGCCTTCGGGCAAATCCACGGGATAACAAAATTGATTCATTTTTTTTTGTTCCTTTCAATAATTGAAAATTATTTGGTTTAACTTTATCTGAAATTTTATTTCGGAAAATTAAATTCGAATTAAATTTCTCGTATTCGAATTGAAATTTCTCGTGATTTAATTTCATCGGGCGAGTGATTCGCGTTGAATTAAATTATTTGGGGATTAAGATTACTCGGCCTCGAGTTTAACACTCGTCTTTGTATTCTGGTGTATCGACCCTTTTTATTTCACCTCTCTTTTCTGGTTTGTTTACTTCGCGCTGGAATGTCGTGCGGAGAATCGAGCAACACTGAACGCTCGGTATCGGAAGTTTCTCTCGCACAAATTCTACGGGCCGCTCTCGCTTCACGCGTTTAGTGGGACCCGTCGGCGTAGTGGGGAATTATCGATCGGCCACTATCAGCAGTTTGAGTGCGACTGCATTCTCGGATGTTTCATATTCCCTAGCGGAGTAATTGACCTCGCGCGTTATATTGCGAAATAGGGAAATTATTTTGTTTTTCCTCGTTTGTTTTTTTTTCCGTTTGCAAAAATTATATTTTGTTTGCAAAAGTTATTTTTTTAATTTTTCTTTGTTTTTGTTTTTTTTCTTTGCAAATTAATTTTTTTTTAATTTTGTTTTGCGAACAGGAAATTTTTTTTTGTGTTTGCAAAAGTTGATTGTTTTTGTTGCAAAATTAATTTTTTTTTTAATTGGTTTTTTTTTTTGCAAAAATTATTAATTTCGGTCCGCCGTCGGAGGAGATTACTTAAATTTTTTTACAATGGACGGGCTGGGAAATGTTATCCAGTGCGTTCGGGAGATGGATTTACCGCGTCTGTGCGCGTTTTTACCGAGCGTAGGGGTTAGTCCAGTAGGGACACGCGATGTGTTGATCGACCGAGCGATTCGCGCCATGCTCCGTATGAGGTCCCGTGGGGTGCCGTGGTCGCTGGCTGACGATTACGTTGAAGGCCTAAGTGACATAAATTTAGATGAATTTGATTTCGAGGGAGCTCACGCGTCAGTTTTCGATACCTTTCGCAATGAGGAACTCGAACAGGCCTTGCCTGATCTTTCGCATATTGATCCCGCTATCCTTCAACAGCGGGTCGCGCGATCGTCAGCACACGCGACACTAGTACCGTTACGTCAACTACTACGGAAATTTTTATGAGTAATTTGTCCGGAATGTTCGCGAGTGTAAGTAGGGCATCCGCTGACTCACCGCACGCGAGCTCACCGGCAAATCATGAAGGGCCCAACACGAGTAGGGTATTCAATTCCACGGGTCAGCAGAATTTAAATGCGGAAGCACGCAGTTCCCAGCACGCGAATCGAAGTAGTTCAATTCCACGTTTCCCAACGGTGCCTACAGCAACCCCAGGGAGGGATTCTTTTGACGTGCCAGCACCACCTACCTCGCGAGGAGGGATGAATCAATCTTCCGCGATTATGAAGGACCGCAGTATTATCAGGGGTCGGGAGCAATTCCTCGTACTTGGCATGGCCAGACGGGGGGTATCGCGACGGCAACCTCAAGTGCAGCGGAAGCTCATCTCGAGACAACAGTACTGGACAAAATCGCGTCCATTCTCGAGTCACATTCGCGAGAGAGGCGGCGCGAGGCACATCGCGTTCAATTTGCAGCCCAGGCTGATGAACGGGCGGGGACAAACATTCCCACGCCGACATATTTTCAGGCACCAACAGTGCCCGCGGGCTGCGATCCCCGATTACCTCCGCCAGTCATGGGCTTTTGGCACAATGGGGTCTTCTATCCCAGTGCTACCCCCTCAGCCTCAAGGGTTGATCATCTCTCGCCAGGTCTCCATGGGAGACGTTATAACGCCGCCATGTTCGATCGCGTTCTAGGGTGGAAATTGACGTTTTCTGGGTCACCGACGGAGAGTATTGACGAATTTCTCCGTCAACTAAAAGTACGTCAGGAAACCTGCGGTATTCCTGACAATGAATTATTTCAAGTTTTGCCCACGATTTCAAAAGGAGTCGCTTATAACTGGTGGGAAGTTCGTCGCGATAAATTTCACACTTTCCGAGAATTAAGTCACGCTCTCACAAACCGGTTTTCGAGCCCAATCGATACGCGTTGTAGAGCAGTAGTGGACATCGTAAGCAGAACGCAAGGTCCACTCGAACGTGGTGCCGATTATTTGGATGCCATTCGTCTGATGTGGCAATTATCCAACAACCATAATTTTCCAGAGACCGCAAGACTTGATATCGCTTACAATCATCTCAGACCCGAGTATCATCCGATGATACATCGCAATGATTTCGCAACTTTTGATGAATTGGAAGCACTGGTCTTGGACTTCGACTGGAGACACAGTCGGGTCCCATTGAAGCCTCCACCAGAGCCAACCGATACCATTTACCCTCACTGCGCTTACGTGCCGGCACGCTATGCGAAGAAGGGGGCGAAGACGGTCGTGGAAGAAATAAATGAAATAGGCGGGAACATATCGGGGGGAGCGAAGCCAGCCGAGCCAAACCCTAAGTCTCGACGACCTTCCAAACAACCTCCGAAGCCCACCGCTCAGGCTTCTGCGATTCAGCCGTCAACTCTAGCGACGAAATCTTATTCGGTAGCCGCGAAAACGGTCAAACCTAAAGTCGCATTTCCAGCTGGCGGTCTTAAGACCCCAGCCGCTAGTTCCCCGTCGGAAACTAAGACAGCACCTTCGGCATCGGTGAAGCCGGAGGAATTATGTTTCAATTGTTTGAAGTCTGGGCACAGGCATGTAACATGCAAAGTGCCACAGATAGAAGTTTTCTGCTATGTATGTGATACGAGGGGAGTTAAATTTCCCGAGTGCAAAAATCACACGCGAAAGGCTAAGGTAGGGGCTAAGGAAAACGCGAAGGGAGTGCAGCAATAAAGGGTCCAAAGCTGTCTCCCAAGGTTTCAAGGACCCCAATCGAGGATAAACCGCGTATTTCGATGGTTAAAAACTCGAAAACTAAATTACGAACGTCCCTGGACAAAATATCGGATAAGGACAGAGATTTTTCGAATGTCACGGTTGATAACAACCACGTAGCGCGATTACCTTCAAATGCAAAAAAGGGGGAATCGCGGCTCTCTGAAGAAAGTAGGGAGGACGTACAGTCGGACACCATTCCCAAAATACCGATGAGGTCTACGTCACGGGATAATTATAAATCCAATTTCAAATTGAACCACGGCACTGCCGTAACACTCGATAACGAGGAAACTGAATTTCCACCTACGTACGAGCGGTTGTATCGCGGAAAATCCGAGCGGCTGATCACCGATTCGGAGGTGAATCCCGCGGTTGAGCGCGAGTCGAAGGAAAGTGGGGTTGCTAGTGCACACGCAACGTCGCGAGGGGAGGAAAGTTTCGCAGCGTCGTCGAGTCTTACCGCGGTGAAACCACTGGGGGCGCGGGTATTCTTGCCGCTGTCTATCGGTTCTAGCGAGTTGTACGCTCTGATGGATCCCGGAGCTACAAAATCTTGCATTAGGAATATTCCCGAAGAATGCAGGAAGACGCTTGGGTTCAAAATAAAACCACCCGCATCATCGATGGTAGCGATAGCTAATGGTCATGCCGAAGCGGTCGCGGGTGATGTGCAAATTCCAATAAAAATTAAAGGGATAACTCGCGTGATCGAATTCCAAATTACTCCGGGATTAAGTCGTCACGTGTTATTAGGAATGGACTTTGTCCGAATTTTCGGGTTTGGCTTCGACGGTAAAGCAAATGAGTGGTGGATTGACGGTGACGACCATCAATACCCCATCGAAACTCGCGACTTTACCGAAGCCAATGAAATTTGTGGTTTGGTACAGACGANACGGGCTTCGACGGTAAAGCAAATGAGTGGTGGATTGACGGTGACGACCATCAATACCCCAACGAAACTCGCGACTTCACCGAAGCCAATGAAATTTGTGGTTTGGTACAGACGAATGATACGGAACGCGTAATAATTGACGAACTCGTGCATCGTTTAGTGCCTCCACCGCGTGAAAAAATTAAATTCACGAATTTGACATCGCATAAAATCATAGGGCCACGGGATCATACACCATTTAGGTTGAAGGGTTATCCGATGTCACCAGTTATACAACAGGAATTAGTCCGACAGGTAAAAGCACTCGTGGAAGCCGGGGTTATTCGCCCGTCTGAAAGTGCCTGGAACAATCCGGTTGTAATGGTAAAAAAGGCCCATGGTAAATGGCGATTGTGTCTGGATTTTAGATGGTTAAATAAATTACCCAAGAAGGACGCGTACCCGATTATGAATTTGGTAGGGATCTTAGATAAACTACGTTCTGCGCGGTATATCACCACTTTAGATTTGAAGCAGGGGTATCATCAGGTGCCTTTAGACCCGGAAGTCCGCGAATTAACCGCGTTTTCGGTGCCAGGCCTGGGTACATTTGAATTCGTGGGAATGCCATTCGGTTTAACCAACGCGCCCGCGACATTTCAGCGTCTCGCNTATATCACCACTTTAGATTTGAAGCAGGGGTATCATCAGGTGCCTTTAGACCCGGAAGTCCGCGAATTAACCGCGTTTTCGGTGCCAGGCCTGGGTACATTTGAATTCGTGGGAATGCCATTCGATTTAACCAACGCGCCCGCGACCTTTTAGCGTCTCGCAGACAGGATCATCGGTCCAGAACTCGAACCTTTCGCGTTCGCGTACTTAGATGACATCATTGTGGTCACTCAGATATTTAACGATCACCTCAAATATCTCGAGCTAGTGCTTACGAGGCTGCGCGATGCAAGCCTCGAGATCAATTTGGAAAAGAGTGTGTTTTGTAGTAATCGCGTCCAATACCTCGGTTTTATAGTGGATGAAACTGGTCTTCATATCGATCCGTCGAAAGTCGAACCAGTATTGAATTATCCCGAACCGCGGAATATACGCCAAATTCGACGTTTTCTCGGTATGTCATCGTGGTATCGGCGTTTTATTCCCGATTTTGCCGCAATGACCGAGCCCATCACGCGCCTTCTGCGCAAAGATACGAAATGGAATTGGGGAGATGAACAATCGACGGCCTTCAGGCGCATTAAAGCTGCGTTGACAACGGCACCAGTCCTGTCATGTCCTGATTTTTCCGTACCCTTTATAATTTAAACCGATGCGAGTGCATACGGTCTTGGAGCCGTCCTCACTCAAACCATCGATGGAGTTGAGTATGTGATCGCGTTTGCGAGTAGGACCTCAACTAAACCCGAGCGAAATTACTCGGTCACTCAGAAAGAGTGTCTCGCGGTCGTGTGGGCAATTGATCACTTTAGACGTTATATTGAAGGGTACCACTTTACGATTATTACCGACCATAGCTCCCTGCAATGGCTCCATAATCTGAAGGACCCCGCAGGCCGGACCCCGCAGGCCGTAGGCAGGTGGGCACTCGCATTACAAGAGTACGATTACGATCTAATTCACCGACCCGGGAAACTCCATGAAGTTCCTGACGCGTTATCGCGAATGTATGAGGACGAGGCCGAAGAAAATGAGATCAACGCGATAGACAAGCCCGATGTTATCGCGGATGGCATAGAGGAAAGTGCGGCGCAGGCGGAAGACGAATGGTATTCTCGCCGAAAGGTGTCCGTAGTCCGAGAACCGGTGAAATTTAAAGGTTGGAAGGTAGAGAACAATCAATTGTTTCGATAGCGACCAAACCCACTGGTTTCGACGATTGCGGAAGACCTTGACGCGTGGAAGCTTGTCCCCCCGAGGTCGTCACGGTACGCAATTATTTCGGAATCTCACGATTTGCCGAGTTCGGGGCACTTAGGAATTGAGAAAACCCAAGCTCGAGTCGCCCTTGCGTATTATTGGCCTGGAATGTCGGAAGACGTGGCCAAATACGTCACCTCATGTGAGATTTGTCAGACGTGTAAGGTCAGTCAGGCACAACCTGCGGGACTGATGGGAACCGTGGACGGTAGTAGCCGCGGATATTATGGGACCATGTCCACCCAGTAAATCGAGTTATTGTTACCTCTTGGTTTTCCAAGATTTGTTCACCAAATGGGTGGAGGTGGCCCCACTGAAAAAGGCAGGTGGGAAAGCGATTCTGGCTAAATTCGAAAATCTCATTATTTTCCGTTGGGGAACCCCTCGCGTCATTCTCACCGACAACGGGACCGAATTTGAAAATAAATTGATGCAGGAAATGGCGAAATCATTTGAAATTCGTCATACGACCACCCCTCCGTACCACGCGCAAGCAAATCCCGTGGAACGCGTAAACCGCGTGTTAAAAACAATGATCTCGTGCTTTATCGAACAAGATCATAGGGAGTGGGACTTACATTTAGATGAATTCCGATCAGCATACAACACCGCGCTTCATAACTCACTCCATGTCTCGCCCGCATTCTTGAATTTCGGTCGTCAGCCCCGCGATAGTTTATTCTTGCGGAAAGCGAAAGAGCTCGACGAAGAGATCGCGGTGCCAAACACTGCCAAGTGGACTAAGCGGTTGGAACGCATGACGGAACTTTATGATCTGATCACGGATAATCTGGATAAGTCCTTCGAGCAACAGGCCCGTTATTATAATCGTCATCACCCAGATATTAAATTCTCCGACGGTGATTTGGTTAGGTGCAAAATTCGCGTGCTATCGTCCGGCCCGAGAGGCTTCACGGCAAAATTAGCGCGTAAATGGAGCACAAAAATTTACAGAATAAAGGATATTAACTCAGACTTCGTGTATGAGTTATTAGATGATGAGGGCAAAATCGCGGGTAGACACCATGTAAAAGATTTAAAACTTGTGGTAGCCGCGGATGACGGGCGACTCGCGCGCGACTCGGGCGACGAGTGAGCCACGAGATTAGGAAACCCGTAGTGTCCATCATCTCATCTCATTTGTGTCATGGTCCATTATTCCCTTCCTACAGAATGGAGCAGGTGAAAGTGAAGCAGGCCTTGGCCGGCCTGAAATCGGCCACCGAGGGTTTGACCATCTTGGAGGAGATGGTGGAAGGGTCATGCCTTCGGGGACGAGCACCCCGTGTTCGACTCGTAGGTGCCTATTGTGGCCAAGCTCCAGTTGCTCATGGAGAAAGTGACGGCGGAGCTGAAGGGCGTGGAGGGGAGCAACCCTCCACGCTTACAAGCATGCTCGACTCAGGCGCGCTACAGACCCCTGCCGTATGTCAGGGCGGAGGAGAGTGATCGTCGGGCTCAGGACCTCGCAAACCTGATCAAGCGAAGTCCTCACGTGTGGATGGAATGGGGTGCCCGTTCGGGTTGCGGCAATTGCAGTGACCCCTCCCATCGGGCTTCGGACTGCCCGTATTTCCGGGGAACATTTTGCGGGAGATGCGGGGAGGAGGGAATGAATGTCACCAACTGCCCTTACTGCAACCCCGGGCGTTACGGCATCGAGAGGCCACCAGGAACGAGGCTGGTTCGCCAGAGGGTCCGCGCATAAGCGCGAGAGAAGCAGCGAGAACCGCGACTGCCCAGAATAGGGCGGCAATCTGTGCCGAATATCCCTATGTAAAATGAAAAAATATATAGCTATTCAACCCATGGGATGATGGCCTCAAATTTATTGTGGTGGGGGGGACACCACACTAACACCGCGAAGGGACGATATTTCAGGTCCTGACGGTACATCCTCGTGGGGATTAGACTTTTTTTGTAATTGGTTTCGGTACCCATCATACCAGACATCCAGTATCATGGTGTTGGGTTATCATTGTTTATTTTGGTTTTTTTTGTATTCAGTTTTTTTTCTTCTGTGTGCTCTTGGCTGCTGGGTCCCGCTCCTCACGGGCTTTGGTGAAAATTGATTGTCGAAGGCGTCATTGCACGTCACATTACACTCACAGGCGCTCGCCCCGGTAGTTCAGTCTGGGGGGGGGAAGTTGTAACATGATAAAAATCATGTACTGTTCCTCGCCTGAACTGACCGCGGATTATGGGGGGAAAATTAGTCGTTTACCCCAGCGAGGAGTCGGATCACCCAGAGCCACAGCTGTCAATTTATTTTTATTTTTTTATTTGACTATTTTTCTTCTGTCCATCATTCTATCGAACTCGGTCGATCGCGCTCACCGTGGGTTACGTGAGCTTCGAGACGAGGGGAGTGGAGCGGAGCCTCGGGGAGAGCTACAAAACGGCGCGATATCTGAGGAGCAGCACACCGACGAGCACGCACACACCGAGTCTGGGAGACTCACACCACGTAGGACGCGAAAGACGATCGTAGCACGCCAGCAGGCATCTCAGGCCTCTACGTGCGAACCCCCACCACCTCACCGATGGATCGGCGGCACAAGGCCGTCCAGTAAAAAACCGATGCTACAACATTGAGGGAGCATCGGATTATGTTGGCTCCTATGCCGCTCAACGCGGATCACATCCACCGACCGCGAGGCGCAAGTCCCAGTTTTCTGGGACTAAGGAATTTGGGATTAGAACCATTTTAAAATGCTAGAATCAAATTGTCGAATCCCCTGGATTCTTCGCTCTCTATCACGTGATCGGGTGGGGGTAGAAAAGATTTTGAGGTTCCTCGGGGCGATGTACGGCCCTGACGGACACTCTTCGCTGGGATTTCTTTCAATAAGGTCGCTCTGCGCCATTTAAGTTTTTTTTCGCTCTTCGAGCTTATTTGATCGACGGAAGTAAAGTACGTGGTGGTGTTGTGCCCGTTGGTTCCGGCTTTATCTTCCGACGTCGCCGTACTGAGGGTCCAGACGAGTCTGCCTGGTGTTCTCGCGAAATCACGGTGAGCGTCTATTTTCTTTGTGAGTGCACGCGTCTTTCCAGTAGGAAATCCACTCCGGCGCCCATTTTGGGGCCGTTTGAGAATGTGCTAGAGTCTGCTTGTGACGCGGCACTCTGCAGCCTCTGGCTATATCTTGATTGATGTCATTATTAGTTTCGTTACTTAATTGTTGTTACCAATCTTCTTTTGTGGGGAAAACTAATCCCAGCTCATTTAATACGTCGACCTTCACCATTAACTTTTATGTCGTGGCTCTCGCGTCGTCGTCGCTTGCGGGTGATCCTCGCGTCTTAGCGTCTCCCACGCATTCTTAAGATTATTATTATTTCTCTTCGTTAATTAGCATCGCTAGGTCAGTTACATTTTTTTTTT
>NW_021680773.1:81068-100367 GCF_001412515.2 Diachasma alloeum
CCACGCTTAGAATTTGTTATCAACAGTTTTCCGGTTCAAGAGTCCAGTGTTTATTGAAATTTACGGTCACACGTGGAAAGTACATGATTAAGGAGACGAAACTAGACTCAAATGTTTACAGTGCATCTGATATTGTACAGCTGATATCTCCTTAATCTAGGAGAAACTCGACGTTGGGAACATTTTTATCGTTCACAGATGTGTGCAGCCGAAATATTCCCAACATCGAGGGGGTCGCTTTCCCTCGTCACAGAAGATAATTTGGGTTTCAAAAGTCGCTTCTATCACTGAGATAATTGAATGACGACGTAAGAAAATGAATTAAAATGAATTTTCTGACGGATGTCACAATAGCATCTTTGCTCGTGGGAGTCCTCTCCTGCACGTGTACAGAATTCTCCCGAAACTCTCGTATGTATGAGGGAAAGATCACATTTGATTTATGATTTGGAAATATAATTTTTTGTGTTTTATAAACAATTGCATTGTTGAGTACGCTCATTGCAGCCTGTTCCCACACGCCTCCGCGGTTATCTGAGCTAGTCGTGGAATGCGGCTCAACGGTGTGACCTTGTCCGTTGGCGGTTAAAAGAACTGGCGCCCTTTTTGGCATTTTGTCTCCTCTCGTTATTCCCGTCGTTCTAATTCCGGGTTGAGAGAGTCCAAAAGGTTCGCTGAAAGTTCGTGGAGAACCACGTGTCTGTGGCTGTGGACGTTATTTTCTGTATTTTAAATATTTTGAAAAATAATTTCATGATTCTACTAGTGAAGTTACTTCCTTGATCAGTTTGAATTGTTCGTGGGCAACCAAAACGGCAAATAAAATTTACAGCGAAGGCTATAGCAACAGTAATCGTGTCTACGGTAGCGATGGGGATGGCGTCCGAGTATTTTGTGAGGTTATCCTGGATAGTTAAGAGGTATCGGTTTCCTTTTTTATGATAGGGAGAGGGCCAACAATGTCCATTTGAATTTTTTCAAATGCGGCTTTGGGGGTGTCAGTTATGCGCATCGGTTGACGGGTTTTAGCGGATCGGATTTTATATCTTTGACAACTTGGACAGCTGCGGATGAAGTCGTAGATATCTTGTTGCATTTTGGTCCAGTAAAAATCTTCGCGAATGCGTTTGTACAACTTGCGGACTCCTTGATGGCCACCCGCTACAGATTCGTGATACTTTTTGATTATGGCTTCTCGTTCGGCTTTAGAGGGTGTTTTTACTTCTCCAGTGCAAATAGTGATTGTGTAAGCGGGGTCATTAAAGGTTGTTCGGAGAATTTCTTCTACAGTGGGCCAATGGAACGTGAGAACGTCGTTTTCATTTTTCGGAATGCAAATTGTTTTGATGTTGAGATTCTCCATGAGGTGTTTTAATGATTCTATTGAGGACTTTATGTGTGTGAGAGTGGGTTCTTCGTCTAAGGTTGGTTGAATTACCAAATGAAAAACATGAGGAGGTTCTTCTGGGAAAGTTAAGGCATCACCCAGACTGAGTTTGCATGTTTGGAGTCTTTCGATAAAAAATCTTTTTCTCTTCAGTAATTCCTGTCCAATGTGTGAAATAATATTGCGATCAAGGGGGATAAAATGTGCAAGGTTTTCTCTACGAAGATACAGATGGTCTTTAGTATAGGCAATGTGAGGAGTGGGAGGGGGAATGTCATTAACATCAATTTTCAGTATTTTTGCATTAGTCAGTTCATGTTTATCATTGTGATCAGAATCTACTCTTGGTAAGGTCGTGCCTATAGAGGGTTGCACACTACTTTCTCTCGGTCTTTTCAATTTAACGTTTTGCTCGTGTATTGCCCAGGCGGTGTTGTCCTGAATCGGATCAGTTCCAACCCCTTGGAACTTCCCGTTACTAAACAGGCTGAACATGGCGCCGGCTATTCCATTAACAAAATTATAGATTCCCCCGGGCCACAGCCGCCTCGGTTTCGCTCCCCCGAGTACATCACCGGGTTCGTTCGGTCCATGTCTACGAAAGAAATCCATCTCACTCTCACCTTGGCGCGACCCTCCTCCTTTGTATCCGGGAGACCGGTCTCCTTGGGAACCCAAAGGTACTGCACTTTCCCTGCGATCTTGAGCGTTATAATCGATCCACGCAAGGGTAAGTAGTTCCACTGTTCTTGAGGTCGGTCTCATAGGAACAAGAGGCGTCTCATCATTGTCGGCAGTTTCATATCCGTCACTGCTATTGTTGTCAATTTTCTCAGTGCTTAAATAATCAATACCATCGTCATTGTCTTGGCTAAACAAACCGTCCACGACCTCATTCATGGCAATGTGTACTACTTCCCCGCATACCAGGAAAACAGTACCGACCATTATCTCATTAGAAACATCATTGAATCTGTCCTGGTCTCTGTCTATTGAGGAACTCAGAACTGGTGCTTTGTCTACGTAGACGGGCACCCTTTCTAAGTTCCGTAAACATAAGATCCTTTTTTCGTCAGAGTTCGTCGTCGATGGGGTAGTGGAAATGATTGCAGGGGGTGAGTCGGGTTCTATGGGGTTCCGAGAGAGAGCATCGGCGTTGGAATTAACCTTTCCTGGTTTATAGACGATAGTGTAGTTGTACTCGTTTAATCTGATTCGCCACCTCATCATCTACGATGTGGGATCTTTGGCATTGCGAAGCCAAACGAGAGGGTGGTGATCAGTGACAAGGGTAAACTGGTGGCCATACAGGTTAAGGCGGAAGTGTTCGACTGCGAATAGAATTGCCAATAACTCTTTCTCTGTGGTGGAGTAGTTTAATTGAGCATCCTTAAGGGTTCTAGACGCATAGGCTATGGGGAGATCTTTGCCAATACCTCCTCGGCTCAGCACTGCCCCAATAGCATAATTAGAGGCGTCGGCGGTCACTACAAAGGGTTGTGAAAAGTCCGGATATTGTAAGAGTGGCTCAGAACAGATGATATCTCGGAGGGTTTCGAAAGAAGTTTTGACTGAATCGTCCCACACAAATGGAACATCGAATTTTGTGAGCTGTGTGAGGGGTTTCGCGATTCTCGCGAAATCAGGGATAAACCGACGGTAGTATCCGATAAGCCCCAAGAACTGTTTAATTTGTTTTCTCGTTTTTGGGACAGGAAATGCTTTGACAGCCTTGATTTTTCCGGGATCGGGTTTGACACCGTCCTGCGTAATGAGATGACCGAGATACGCGACTTCCGTATCGAGGAAATGGCATTTGTCGGGCTGAAAGGTCAATCCTGCACTTTGCAGATGCCCCAACAACGTTCGTAATTTACGTGAGTGTTCGTCGAGAGAACTCGCATAAATAATGATGTCGTCCATGTATACAAAGAGCTCTATCCCTTGCAAACCCGAGAGTACCTGGTCCATTAACCTCTGGAAAGTCGCAGGGGCGTTTTTTAGATCGAAGCGCATTTTTTGAAACTCGTAATGGCCATGTGGGGTGGAGAATCCGGTTTTTGCCATGGATGCGGGGTACATGGGGACTTGATGAAATCCCGAGGCCAAATCTAATGTGGTAAAATATTTCGCGCCTCCGAGTTGGTCTAGGATATCGGTAATGTTGGGGAGGGGGTAATAATCACTGATTGTCTTCTCCTTGAGGCTGCGATGGTCTATGACCATTCACCAACGGGGTTTACCGGAGGAGTCGGCTTTTTTGGGTACAATCCACAAGGGGAAATTGAAAGAGGAGTTGGAATTCTTTATTATGCCTGTCTCCAAAAGCCCGTCAACCTGATTTTTTATTTCCTCTTTGTGTATTTGAGGGAACCGGTATTGCTTTGTATTTATGGGAATTTCTTCTGTGGTGATGATTTTATGTTGAGTTGCATTGGTCGAACCCAATTTGTCTCCGGGTAACATGAATTGATAGGGAAAAAGATTAATATCCTCCAGAATGCTCGCTTTTTCGGCTTCATTTAGATCATCAATTTTGAGATTTTCACTGAGCTGAGCAAGTCTCGCGGCGTCGGCTTTTATTTTATCTATTTTGGGGTTGGCGGTTCGAGCTGAGCGATGAGCGATTGGAATAATTTCGAATTCTCCAAGTTCTATGGGGAGGACCGTGATCGTTACGGGGTTTACGTTGCAGTTTATCGCAAGGAGTTTGGCGGTGCCGTTTACATTCCTCACCAACGATTCTCCAGAGAAAATCCCCGGGCCAGCATCCACTCTCGGAATATAGCCAGTTTCCTCGTTTGTGTCCTTAATTGGAATTGTGATGAGAGCCTTCGATCGAGGGGGTAGTCGTAAAGTCGCATGTGAACGGAAAGGATGTGCATTATCTCCCAATTTTAATTTACAAGCGTAATAATTTACAGCGTTGTGTTGTTTTAAGAAAGAGACCCCCAGGATTCCGGCTTCAGTAATGGGAAAATTGCTTTTTACCACTTGGAATTTAATATTTACATTGTTAATAGACAATATGACTTCTCCTATTGTGTTAATCATACCGGAGCCGATCCCTGTGAGCCCATATACCACGGCTGAATTAATGGAGGCGTTGGAATTCAAGACGTCATATTTTGTAAGATTTAATTGAGATCCCGTATCAATCAAAAGGTATGCGCGCCCCTCTTTGAACCGAAGACTCTCTTGTCTAACGATAGGTAATTCACTGACGTCATTTACTTGGGATTTGTAGCAGAATCGGTGATATTTGCGTGGGCAATAAGGGGTTGCGCTTGACTCGTGCCTGTCTGTCGACCCCCCGCCGAGTTTAAAGGGGTATTTTGTTACGTGTGAGGATTACCATTTGAGTAAGGGTTGAACCGAGGATTTCCAGCTGATTTTGATCGACAGAATTTTTCAATGTGGCCATTATTTCCACACCAGCGACATTTGAGTCGTGGTTCTTCAGGACAATTAATAGAGATATGACCGACGCGACGGCAATTGAAACAACTTCGTGTCTCTTGACTCTGGATTGTGAATGTTCGAGCATGTATTTTAGAGGGGGCAGGGCGTTCTCCCATTTCTCGTTCAAGTCGTGCAGTAATATCGATTGCAATGTCGAGGGTGTCGGGAAATTCTTTCGCGAATAATGAAGCAAAGAGCCGATCCCGTAAACCGCGTACGAAACCTTTTATTGTCGCCTTTTTTAGGAGGACTTTAACTCCCACGGCTTCTTGTTCATTGAATTTTTCTTTAATTGCTTCTAATCCACGATGCAAAATTTCGCTCACTCGGGCCCCGAAAAATTCTGCCTGCTCATTTTCCTGTTGAAACACGCTCTTTAATTCGTCGTGGGCGCGATCGACATTGAATTCCCGAGCGAAAGAAGTTTTTAATGCTGTTAACAATGCATCCAGATCTTGAGCTTCTTGGCGATGTGCAATGAGTTTCTCAGCGTGTCCCTCGATTTTATTTTTAATGAGTGCTAATAAATTTTCA
Source organism: Diachasma alloeum (assembly GCF_001412515.2). Lineage (NCBI taxonomy): Eukaryota > Metazoa > Arthropoda > Insecta > Hymenoptera > Braconidae > Diachasma > Diachasma alloeum. The sequence continues at coordinate 86,452 of NW_021680773.1, forward strand.
CGTTCCGCGGGCTTGACTTTATCATTCGCGATTTTACACTGTTTTACGAACTTTGTGAGCGAGCAAGATTTGCCATCAAATTTGGGGACAAGGTCTACTGCTAGTTTCAAAGATAAATATGAATCATAGCATTCTGTCATCGGGGAGAATGAGTTAGAAGATCATGAGGTGCTCGGTAGGCTTGAAATGTCTGAAGCATCATCTGATGAAATTTTACTCGATGTGTCATTTTGGAAATTTAGGGGTGGAGGTGTAGGTTGTATAAATGACTGAAGAGGCCCGGGGGTGTTCGTAGATTCTCCGGGAATCGGTAAAACTGTTAAATCCTCGACTTGAAAAGTATTGTTACCACTCGCGCCTCGCCTACGACCTATTCTCCTACGTCTCCTCATTACGAGTGACATTTTCGATTCTTTTCGCGTTTCCTAATCACAAATTATACATATAAATTCGGTCTTATCATTATTTACGATACTATGATTTGAAGACCCGTCATCATTCGTTCTCTCCTGCGTTGGTTCGTCCTCTCCTAGATCGTTTGCCTTTGCCTCGTCTCTTGCGTTGTCTCCGCTACCCTCGTATTCCAGTGTTTGGACCTTTGCGTTGTCTCTCCAACCCTCGCGTTAGATTCTCCGACGTGACTCGTCTCCTCTCCGTCACTCTAACGCCTGGCGCAGGTGATTTGATGGACTTTTTCCTCTGCACGGAAACCGAAATCACCCTCCTCTGGTATTCACCCAACGCATCCTCCGGGAAAACCGTACTCAAACAACCGGGATGAGAAGTGCGCTTTTTAGTAGATTTTTATCCACAATGTTCCAATATTTCAAACACTTGAAACTCAGGAGTCAGACACAATGTTTTTCTTTCCTTTCGGAAACGTGTGAACTTCCGTAATTTAATTGAACTTAGGAAGTCAGTTATTCCCGACCACTTTTATAACACTGTTTGTTATTCGTTTACTCAATGTTCATAAAATTCACCAGTTCGAAAAAATCACTTCCCACTTCCTTTTGTTTTAGAACAACTTTCTGCGAGCCGGCAAAATAATTGTCTCTTTATTATTAATTATTTATTTTGAATCCCACCGCTGTCACCAATGTTGTATGTCACTTTTCTGTCGTTATTTTTGTTTCAAAGGGGGCGGGTAAGTTCCCCGTGAAGCGCTAAAGCGCTCTGCTCGATGAAAGCGGGAAGGTTTAAAAGATCGAATAATTCCCTCGAACACTCGTGTAAAATTGTAATAACTGAATTTTAATTGATTAAAATAAACTCGGAGACTGTTTGCAAATTCTGGATACAAATACTTCTGGAAATGTGTTCTCTTTGAACTTGGAGAGACAAGTGATCTTAATTCTAACAGTTCCTTCTTACGCTACTTGCTTAAAATTACCGGAGTCCTAGTTCCAACCCCCAAGGAGGGGTAGGGAGCCAATTGGACTATGCTACACCCCCACATCTCTCGGCTTTCGGGCCTACCCTTACTCCAGTCACGTGACTGATGACGCAGGGCCCCCATCTGGCCCCTCTATGTGTTCCAAAGAGGGAGAAGAGGCAGAAGTAATTGTGTGGGGGAGAGAGTTTTCAGGAGTTAAAAAAGAGGAGAGAGAGTGTTTCGGAAACTGAAATGCTCGAGGGTTTTACGATAGGGTTTTATGGTAGGGTTTTATGATAGGGTTTAGTAAATATTCCCGAAATCGAACAGAGGAAGAGGACGTTTTTTTTGGGAATTAGGAAATGTACTGGACGCGACGAAGAATTTACAATGTGATTAAAGATAGTACAGGGATTAAGGGAAAGTATTTCGAGGAGAGTTTCTCGGACAGCACATTTGGTGTTAATAAATCTTGTCTGTTATTTCTAACTCATTTAAGTATTTACTACGTATTTAAATCGACTAAAATATTCGTTATTCATTATTTCTATTATTTAAACGCGTTGATAATTTTTATCTTATTTGCCTATCATTTAATTCGATATTTGTCGTACTTCTAATTTCTACCGTGAAACTGAAGCGCCACTAGTGAATTCTTAGGAATTTTCCAACGAACTAGTATAATACACAACAACATACCGTTTGTAAAACGGTTTTTGGGGCAAGGTATGCAGGCTGGATAGTAACTCAACTGTCATTCTGTTACACACCAACAACTAGTTTGAGGTTTCTGAAGTTTGAAGTTAATGAAAAAACAGGCGGGGGCTGACAATTTTTAATATTCATCTCTTGTCAATTTTTTTGATGATCGCTCAGTATGTTCTGAATTGTTGAGGACTGTGATTTTGCTGTAATTCTGACCGGTGACATGACTTACCCTCACGTATGAATTTTTTCTGCTCATGATTTGTAAGTTTTTTGATATGATTATGATATTTTTCTTTCTTAACTCGGAATTCAATTCTTATTTTTGATTATTTGATTTGTTTTTTGGATTACAGAGAAATGAAGATAATGAGGTTTTGTCCTGATGAGGACCTCGAAATCTGAGGTCGAAACGTCAACAGAATTTCACATCATATTTTGATCTGATGTTTTTATTGAATGACCGCAAGGCCAATCAATCCCTAATCAATGATTCTACAACGGTCGATAAACCAATTAATTATATTTGCTATGTAAGGCCAGAAAAGAAGGACAGAAGGCTCGTTTTTCAACACGGTCACACAGAAACATAGAGCACAAATAACTAGATCCATCAAATCTCTCATTAAAAATATGAGAGTTGAGGTGAATGAATCCAATAGCATTAAATTCCTTCCTCGATGCCGTTCATGCTCAGTTCTACCGAAACATGTTAGCTCGATCTCCTTATCTCATTTCTTATTGGGAGATGCTAGTGTAAAAAAGAAACTTAAACGCACTGAAACAATTTTAAAATCGAAAATCCTCAACATTCTCATCACTGATGCTCACCACACACAACTGACTACAAAAAGGAAAATAAATCGAATCATTAATCTTCTTAGAAATAAAATCCCAAATAATTTTTCGGCTGAAATTCTCACCCGTGAAAAAAACCAGGACAGCTGACATCAATAGCAAACTCAGGATTTCATATAGAAATAAATTTGGGAAACTCATAGAAAATCGAAAATCATCGCACTTCACCTGGGGTGTTAGGTTCGGATGGCACGATTTTTGTTCTAACCAACATCAAACAGAACAAAATAGGTCAAAGTGGATAAAGAACCTATCGTCAATAGATATTCCTGATGATGTTCTCCACATTTTAGTACTGGGACACAAGCACGGAATCCATTATAACAACAAGGAATTCCCAGTCCAGTATTTCATAACTGAAATTGAAATTAAGATCTTGAACATGGAGGAGAAACAGAAGAATGTATTCCGAGGGAGAATAGTCAATCAGATTTCAAACTACAAGAACAAATTAAGGAATGTTAAGCCAAACGAGGACTCTTTGATTTTACGGAGGTTCCTGAAGGAATATGACAACATTGTCATCACTCGTGCTGACAAGGAAAATATTACCGTTATTCTTGATAAAGGAAAATACAATTCTGCTGTAAAGAAACTTCTACAAGACGATTCCACGTATAAGCCACTGAGATATGACCACACACCTGACACCCAAGATAAGAATAATAAACTGGCAGCTAAATGGGTACAAAATAGTTACATTTAGGAATCCATGGGCAAATGGTTGAAAAGCACGAATTCAACAACACTGAGAATGTATGCGTTACCAAAAGTGCATAAGCCGGACATCCCATTTAGGCCCATTATCTCTTCGATTGGATGACCAACCTACAACTTATCCTCGTTTCTCCACAGGATCATCAGCAGAGGGAGCAGGGGATTTTTCTCTTCCATCAAGGATAATTTTGATTTCCGTGAATACATAAAAAACATCGTGATCTCTGATGACTACGTGATCATCTCACTGAATGTCATGTCTCTTTACACGAACGTTCCATTAGAAGTGGCGAAGAGAGCTCTGCGGAGGAGAGAAGAAGCAATGGATTCAAAGATCCTTATTGGTGACCTGATTGAAGCAATGGAGTTTTTGATGTCAACCACGACGTTTAAGTTTGATAACAACCATTACAAACAAACGTACGGACTTCCTATGGGTTCCCCCTTGCCCCAACATTGGCTGACATTGTCACGCAGGACTTGGAGTTCACTTGTTGGGAGGAATTTGAGTTCTCCATACCGTTTGTAGACGATATAATTACCGCGGTACCTGCTGACAAGATCCAGGAAGTCGTGGACATTTTCAATCAGCAACATCCGAGATTGAAGTTCACTTGTGAGGTTGAAGTCAATGGTCAAATTCCGTTCCTTGACCTCTTACTGATTCACCGGGTTAATACAGTCATCACAGATTGGTACCGCAAATCCACCTGGAGCGGTCGATACATGAACTTCTACTCACACCACCCATTGATGCAAAAGAGAGGTGTGATATACATGCTCGTTGATAGGCCATGGAAACTCGCTGATCATCAATTACTACAGAAGAACTTGGAGCTTATCATTTTAACTCTCGTGAAGAATGATTATCGCAGACAGTTCGTGAATCATTGGATGAAAGTGAGATTACAACATCTGAAGAATACTGATGCAGATTTGAACATAGGGACTACAGAAGAAATGGCAATCGACTTTAAGAAGACTTTGGTTTTGCCGTACGCCGAAGGTCTTACGCAGACCCTAGCGAGGACGGCGAGGAAATACGGATTCCGTCTTATTTCCTCCAACAATAACAAGTTCCAGAGCTTCATAAAGTCAATGAAAGATCCGATTGTACCTTTGGATAACATCAATTGCGTTTATTTGGAGTGTATGTTGGACAGACAAAGCGTCCACTTTGCGTCAGAATCAAGGAACACCAAAAAAATCTATCGTTACCATCTGATAAGCACACAGCGTTGAGTGTGCATTCGTTTGACAATGACCATCGGTTTGATTTTGATCGAGTCAGAGTTCTGGCGGAGGAAGAGAATTTATTTAAAAGAAATCTTACTGAAATGTTTTACATAACAAAGAATGTGCACAGTGTCAATTTTCGGTCTGACGTTGAGGGGTTGAGCAATGTTTATAGCAGTTTAATCAACTAGGTTTAGTGTTGCTTGGTTTGCAATTCTTCTAGGTCATGATTGGTTTCAATTCTAATAGTTGAATTTTGATATTAAGATTTGCACTACGCCTAGGGAATGGGGTATTTTGGGTAAGGTATGCAGGTTGGATAGTAACTCAACTGTCATTCTGTTACACACCAACAACTAGTTTGAGGTTTCTGAAGTTTGAAGTTAATGGAAAAAAAAGGGGGGGACTGACAATTTTTACTATTCATCTTTTGTCAATTTTTTGATGATCGCTCAGTGTGTTTGGAATTGTTGAGGACTGTGATTTTGCTGTAATTCGGACCGGTGATGACTGTTACATATGACTTAACCTTACTTATGATTTTTTTCTGCTCATGATTTGTAAGTTTTTTGACATGATTATGATATTTTCCCTTCTTAACTCGGGATTCAATTCTTATTTTTGATTATTTGGTTTGTTTTTTGGATTACAGAGAAATAAAGGTAATGAGGTTTTGTCCTGATGAGGACCTCGAAATCTGAGGTCGAAACGTCGACAGAATTTCACATCATATTTTGATCTGATGTTTTTATTTAATGACCGCAAGGCCAATCAATCCCTAATCATTGATTCTACAACGGTCGATACACCAATCAATTATATTATTATTTAAAATATGAAGGTCTGAACTTGAATCTCGATAATGAACCGTCAGAAAATATTTTAAAAATGTGAAAAAAAATTAAAAAGTTTAATTTTGGAGGAATTTGCAAAACAATTGAAAAATTGACATTTTTGAAGATTACGAGCATTTTTTAAAAATAATTTATAAACAATCAATTTTCGACGATAAAAATCATTTATTCGGAATCGTACCAAATTTATTCATATTCAGAATGTTACTAGAAATCGATTCCATGCCTAAAAAAATAAGGCATCCGAAAGTTTAAACAATTTCAATTAATTATTTATAAGGGAATGTTTAAAAAAATTATATTTCCCTACATCATTATTATTCGAATGACGCTGAATATCCATGATTTTTAAAAAAATTTTGTCATGCAATTTAATTGACAAATGTGATGATTGAAAATTGTTGAATCTATACTGAGGTCCGTACCAAACTATAAAAGATACCTGGATATCCTTAAACGGTTTTAATATACCGCTTCGTTACTGAATTGAAAAAAAAAGAAAAATAGTTTCACTCTATGGAATCTAACGAACATTGAAAAGAAAAAGTTCAAATGGAATGAAAATCGTGCTGCGAGGAGCATTTAAAAGCCAAAACCTCGAAACATGAGGTTTTACCTCCACGTAAGGGGCAAAATGGGTTGAGCCGCAAAATTTTCCTTACTATTTTAAATACTTCATAATATACTGAGAGTCGCTCCCATATTCTTATCAACTGGAGATTCCCAAGTTTCATCTTGGTACCCCCTCAAGAACCCAACGGTTCTTAATTTAAGACTTCTTACTCGAAATATGGTTACAAATCGTAGTGATTTTTTTTATTTGACCCTCAACAATTGTTGGTCCTTCCGATTACTTCCCTGTTTGACACTTGAGCGTGTTTGACCCCTCAAGAATAAAATTTGCTACCGTTCCACTTTGCCGCGCGTCCCACTTTGCCCCGCCGTTCCACTTTGCCCCGGTCTCCCCTAGAGTTGGGAAAGATATAAACAAACAAACAAACTTTGACTCTATTAAATTTTACATTGAAGTTTGAAATATAAAGTAGCTTTGAATTTCCTGTTTTACTCTTGAAATAACTTCGAAATTATTAATTTTTTTTCAGTGATCAATTGCACGCCTTACACATCTGACCTTTTGTCCATTTGCGAAATTTGTAAGATGGGTACTTCTACTCACAGAGGAAATCACCATAAAACAATAGGCGGAGAGCAGGATAAATTAGCAAGGAAAAATTTGATTTACCACCCCCCACGACGAGCGTCACAAATAAGCTAATTTTTTCAATTCGAAAATTGCAATCTTGACTAGCGTTTCGGAAATTGAATAAAATTGTTGAAATATAAAAAATTGAGGAAGAAATCGAGGTATCCATTTTACCCTGTTTTTTCTTACGACGCAGTCTTATGAGAATGTGTTGGTTTTTATGACCATCAAATGAAGTCGGAAGAGTAGATTTGATCGAATTCAACTCATTATTTAAATCTGGTGTCTATATTGCCCCACCCTCTCCTATAACAATGTCTCGAATTTTCAAAAAAAAATCGAGGAAATTCTAAGGTGTTCGAGAACGTTCTAGAAAATTCTTAGGTTTCCGAGAAAATTCTAGGAAAATTTTCCGGTTTTCGAAAAAATTATAGGGATATCCTTGGCGGACCAAGTTGATAGCTGAACTCTCCATAGTTTCCTGTGTTTGAGAGAAAATTGAGAGTCAGTTGAGAGTCGGAGTGACGAGGCCAAAAATACATTTTATGCAAACCGATCTCTTTACTATCGACATTTTTTTAACCCGTCAGTAGGCGCGCGGTTCCACCACCGTTCTTGAGACGCGCGATGAAGGAATCGCTCATCGGCTTCTCGTAATAATCGAGCCAAAAAGCGCCATAGGTGGCGCTGTTCGGCGAGCCCCGTACCCGTAACACGTCGAAAATTTCGACCGAGCCGAAGAAAATATTATTTTTCTACTCAATCCTGATCAATAGACGACTTTTATCACCACGAGAGTCAACTAGGAGAGTTACTTATGACATATAAAAAAAATTCACCAAAATATTTGCGCTTTTAGGGTATATTTCCTATGGAGTGAAAATTTTTGTGAGGGAATCGCTCATAGCGCGCGGACTGACGGGTTAAAACAGACAATTGCATTTGCTATTTTTAGTGACTTCTTCAATTTCAATCAACTTTTTTCAGAATTGAAAATTTGATTTTGGAATTTTGTTTCTTAACTATCTCTGAATCTACTCTCAACTTTTTTTATAGTTGATAGTTGCATTTTTTATTCTCTATTGTCTTTCAATCGACTCGATTTTTTTGAAAATTAAGAGTTGGATTTTTGATTGTGAATTGTCTCACAATCTACTCTCATCTTCTTTGAGAATTGAAAGTTGAATTGTTTTGTTCTTGAAAATAGGATTTTTTATTTTTCATTCTCACTCAATATACTTGAAAATTTTTGTGAAAGTTGAGAGTTGGGTTTTTCATTCTTAATTGTTTTTCCTATCTACTCTCAACTTTTTTAAGAATTGAAAGTTGGATTTTTTGCTTCCGAATGGAAGTATTGTATTCCCTGTATTCGTAAAATGTGAAATTTCCATTTTTTGTGCCAGGATGAGTAATTTTGGTCTCAGGAGTTCGAATATGCAGTTTTTAGATCATGTCCTATATATGTATGTATGTACATATCTGAGTTTTTTTCAAATTTAGTTTTTCGAAGATCATTCAAAAAATAATCGTCGAAATCTTTTCAATTATGGCTTAAAATATTTTCTTGTATGTTATCTCGATCGAGTTTGAAGATAGCGGCGATCGCATCATTTGCTTTGAAATTTTAGCCTAAAAAGCATTTAATCGAGATTTAATGAGAATTTAATCGCGGCTTAGTCAGGGTTTAACCAAGGTTTCGTCAAGGTTAAATCAAGATTTAATCAACAGGTCCCGCGGTCAAGCCAAGGTTGACCCATAGTCAACCCAAATTTGACCCGTGGTCAAACCAAGGTTGATCCATGGTCAAGCCAAGGCTGACCCATGGTCAGGTCAAGGTGGACCCATGGTCAAGCCAAGGTTGACCNCTTGTATGTTATCTCGATCGAGTTTGAAAATAGCGGCGATCGCATCATTTGCTTTGAAATTTTAGCCTAAAAAGCATTTAATCGAGATTTAATGAGAATTTAATCGCGGCTTAGTCAGGGTTTAACCAAGGTTTCGTCAAGGTTAAATCAAGATTTAATCAACAGGTCCCGCGGTCAAGCCAAGGTTGACCCATAGTCAACCCAAATTTGACCCGTGGTCAAACCAAGGTTGATCCATGGTCAAGCCAAGGCTGACCCATGGTCAGGTCAAGGTGGACCCATGGTCAAGCCAAGGTTGACCCATGGTCAAACCAAGGTTGACCCATGGTCAAGCCAAGGTGGATTAATGATCAAGTCAAGGTGGACCCATGGTCAAGCCAAGGGTGACTCGTGGTCAAGCCAAAGTTAACCCAAGGCCATGCTAAAGTTGACCAAAAGTCAATGCAGAGTTGGCCCAAAGTTGACTCACGTTCAACCTTGATCTCGATCTTTCTAGGCTCTAATGAATGGCCAGGAGTCGATTTTAATATTTTTCGCTTTTTTTCGGATCCTGTTTCTATTTAATTAAAAAAATTTCCGTTCACTAGAAGTTTCATTTCAAATTATCTTTGAAAAAAAAATCAATTAAAATTCTCCTGAGATTAATTTTCAATTTCGAAAAAGTTGACTGGAAATAAAGAGATCACCAAGAATTACAATTCCATTCTCAATTTTCAAAAAAGTTGATAATATTGAGATGGGCTAGCATAAAAAGGCATTGTAGTCCTCGCTGCTCCAATCCTCAACTAACTCTCAATTTTCTCTCAAACACTGGAAATTATTGAAAGCCCTACTATCAACCTGGTTCGCCAGAGTCATTCCTATAATTTTCTCGAAATCCGGAAAATTTTCTTCGAATTTTTGCGAAAATCTAAGAATTTTCACGAGCCGCGTAAGACAAAATTAAATCGAAAAATGTAGCGAATTTGTTAGAAATTTCTATTGAAGTTTGTATTCAATTTTCTACGAGTTTTTGGCCGATTCTAGTAAAAAGTTCAATAAAAAATATTCAATAGAAAAAGTCAATGGAATTCTATTTTTCTATGTAACTTATTCTCTTCAGATATTTTCTATAGAATGTCCTTGGCTCAAATTTTCCAAGTTTTTTTTCAGTTTATTTTCCTTTTATTCTCATCAAGAAAATCAAACAAAAAAAGTTGGAAAATCTGAGAAGAGGAAATTTTATAGAAAATATCTCAATAGAATAAGTTATATAGAAAAGAAATCGAATTCTATTGACTTTTTCTATTGAATATTTTTTGTTAAACATCTCAATAGAATCGGCCAAAAACGAATTCAGAGTTCAATAAATATCCAGTAGAATTTTCTAGCCAATTCGCTAGGTAAATATTTTTATTAACCCTCGATCACATGCGCTCGGAGTTCATCGTACGGTTAGCGCAGTGCCGCTGGAGTAAACCGAGCGCGCTGTTGCCACGTTGGTGCCTACCGCTACGTGCGCCTTTCAAATGTGGCAGCGAATGAAGCTGTAAATGTAGCTCGCTCGAGTGGTCGACAGAGATTCACTCGCACCGGGCGGAGCGGCGACATTTCTTTTTTTGTAGTTAAATAAATTTTTCGAGAAAAAAACAAGCAATGCCAACGCTAAATAAAAAGATTGAACTAGGAACTCTAATTTTTCAGAATTTTTAAGCGTCAAGAAATCCAAAAATATAAATAGACAAAAACGGGCGGCGCCGCGCTCATTGAGCAAGTAATCGCGGGTTAAATTTTTTCATCCGTGACTTTCTAGAAAATCCAAGCATTTTCTATAATTTTCTATAAAACTGGAGAATTTCTTCGAATTTTTCAAAGAATTGAAGAATTCTTTCGAAAATTTGTTGAGAATTGAATATTGGTTTTTTTTATTGATAATTTTTCTCACTCGGATTTCAGCCAATCAGAGCGCAGTATTTGAGGCTGTCAAACAGTTTTGTTTTGGAAATTTCTAAAAAATTTCCGACGGAAATTCACTAGTAGCATTTCAAATGTTTCTCATCTTTCAACGCATTTCACGTTTAATATTCTGTATGACAGATAAACAAAAAAGTGGGTTATAAATGTATGGCTGTGTAAATATATCCGGTGCTGTTCACTACACTCTGCTTGGCCGAAATCTGAGTGGAAAACTAATTGGTACTTGCCTCTACAAGAGTGAGAGGATAAAGCCATTAGGATTAACACGAGAAGAAGAAGAAGAGTCGAAAAATAACCCGTCAAACACTCGTGCTTCAAAATTAATCGGAAAATATCCGATAATTTTGAAGCACTAGTGGTATTACTACTGAAAATAGGATTTTTGATTCTCAATTATTTCTCAATTGTTTCAAAAAAGTTGAGAGTTGGATTCTTGATTTTTAATTAACTCTCCATTCACTGAGAGTAGATTGGGAGACAATTGAGAATCAAAAATCCAACTCTCAACTCTCAAAAAAGTTGAGGGTACATTCAGAGATCCCTGAGAATCAAAATTAAAAAATCAAATTTTCAATCCCGTTAGTAAAGTTGATAGTAAAGAGGACGACTGGCATAAAATGCATTTTGCGCCTCGTCAGTCCAACTTTCAACTAACCCTGAATTTTCTCTCAAAAACCAGAAATTATCCAGAGTCCAACTCTCAACTTGGTCCGTAAGAGCCAAGTTTCCGAGAGCATTCCAGAAAATTCTCCGGTTTTCGAGAAAATCCGTCGATTTTCAAAAAAAAATCGAAAAAACTTTCCAATTTACTAAAAATTTTGAACTAATGTTCCAGTTTTAAAAAAAAAATCTAGAAAATTATTGGGTTTTTGGAAACTTTCTTGAAAACTCTTCGGTTTTCTAAAAAATTCAAGAAAATTCAAGGTAATTTTCCGATTTTCTACTAAATTGCACGAGGTTCGCCGATTTTCTAATAAGTTCGGAAGAATTCTACGGTTATCTAGAAAATTCGATGAAATTCATCAATTTTCTAATAAATTCGGGGGAATCCTCCTGTTTTCTAGAGAATTCGACAAAATTCTCCGTTCGAGAAAATTCTCCAGTTTATTAAAGAGTTTGCGAAAATTCTGCGTTTTTATAAAAAATTGGAGAAAATTATTCAGTTTTCTAAAAACTGAAAAAATTCTCCGGTTTGTATTTGAAAAAAGAATTTTTGATTTTCAATTATCTCTCAATCCACTTTCAACTTTTTTGAGAACTGAGAATTTGATTTTTTGTTTTTGAAAATAGTATTGTTGATTCTCAATGATTCTGAATTAGAGATGCAAAATAACAGTCATTTTTAAGATCGCGTCATGTGACCAAAAAATGACGGTCATGTGACACACAAATTTTGTAACTACAAATGCCCGAGTGGAAATTCAGGTCTCGATCAGAAACTGATCAAGTCCGATCCGAAATTCTGATCAGACATGTTACGCCTCTGCCTTATGTTTTTCCACTAGGGTGATCGCCACAAATAATTTGTAAGCAAATTGTTGTCAAACCATCTATATGGATACATAATGACGGTCAAACTCGTTTCTAATTTGTGGCTGTCATAAATAAAATAGCTTCATCTCTAGATAGATGGAACATTACCATAATTTTGATTTCAAAATGCACATCAGGCTAATGCAAAATGAATTGAAAGAAAAATTGATAATAAAAAAATGAGCTCGCATCAGTATAGATAAAAAATGACAGTCATTTTTTCTTGGCCAATTGTGACGGTCATAGAAGGATGGGGAAATGATGATCACATGACCGTCATATGACGGGTCATGTAATGCATTCGCAGCTCTATCTGAATCTTTTCTTTAAAAAACTGAATTCTCAACTCTGCAGAAAAGTTGTGCAAATTGAAAGGCAATTGAAAATCAAAAATTCTATTTTCAAAATGGAAATCTGAAAATAAATTAGGAGATAATTGAGAATCAAAAATCCCATTGTCAAAAAAAAAATCCAGTTCTCAACTCTCAGAAAAACTTGAGATTAGATTGCGAGATTATTCAGAATCAATAATCCAATTTTCAACTCTGAAAAAAAGTTGAGAATAAATTGAGAGATAATTAAGAATCAAAAATTCAACTCTCAACTTTTTTTGCAAATTGAGACTTAGATTTTTTTGTTTTTGAAAATCGGAGTTTTGATTAGAGAATCAACGAATTTTCTCAAATTTTCTATATAGGAGCTTTTCCCAAAATTTAGCGCAAATACGGTGGTTTTCATTTGTTTTGTTGTTTTTTTGTTTTTAGCAATTATTATTATTATTATTATTATTATTATTATTACTATTATTATTATTATTATTATTATTATTATTATTGTGGTGGTGGTTGTAGGATGGTGGAATACGGAGTGTTGCTCCATTTCCACGAGTGGGAGTGAGATGCGCGAATGATTGGTACCCGTGGACCCTCATTGTGTTACACTCCTGAGCTATCCGCTCGACAATTCTCATTTCTGTACATCGAGATTCGGGGGTTTCATTGGCGCCATCTGGCACATTTCAGTATAACTGAGAGGACAGTATGGCGACAGCTGATCGCCCCAAAGAGGCAGAGATTATAGGGGAGATGAGCAGGGCCAATGTAAAGTGTGCAACAGCAAAATACGTAGCGGTGGCACATGGACTACGATGGAGCGTACGGAACTGTTGGTATGGTAAGGCCCGAGCATAAATTTGTCGATAACCGGAAAAGGATTCTCAATACGGTAGCTCTTCGCATTTTGTAATAATTGTTAGGAATGTAAAATCGAACACATTATAATCAATAGTATAATGAATGCACAATCTAATGATCTTAAAGTCTTTTCCTTATTCTCGACATATTTATTATTGACACGTAGGTCAAAAAATTCATAGAAAATCCCAGCGCTGTCGCTGGAAAACTCTATAGTTTTCCAGTGATTCTATTGAATAATTGTGCAGATTTTGTTTTTTCTTACTATAGTAATGTTCGATTCTATATATTGATTCCCCCCCTGAGTGAGAAAGGAATATGTATCGCGCCCGCTCCCACTCATTGTCGTCTCCGTCGCGTTGGCACGTGCCCGTCCTCCGCCAAACTTAACGAGTGCGAGTGAGAAAGAAAATGGAGGAG
>NW_021680773.1:100774-101065 GCF_001412515.2 Diachasma alloeum
AACGGAGGAATGAATTTTCAAAAGCGCGGAGAAACCCCGAACGGCTCTCCGACGTCGAGTGAGCTCGGAGGAACTCCCCCGATTGGAAAATGCATTTCTTCCACCCTAATTGAGATGAAGGATTGAAGCCGCTGCCGATCGATCGAGAATTAAATTCTCAATAAATGATAACGATTTCATTCCTTAATCTCAAGTAAGAACGGAGGAATGAATTTTCGAACGCGCGGAGAAATCCCGAATGGCTCTCCGGCGTCGAGTGAGTCCGGAGGGGCTCCCTTGATTGGAAGATTC
>NW_021680773.1:101373-101634 GCF_001412515.2 Diachasma alloeum
TTTGCTAATCAGGCTCCATTTTTGATACAATATGTGATTTAGGCGTATGAAACTAATGGCAGATATTTAAGGTTCCCCAAGTTTGTGCGGGGGTTGAAAAAGCCAAAAAACTATCCCTGAAAACAGTTTTTCCGAAATAACTCGTGAATAACGCGCTGTAAGTCCAAAAATGTAATATAAAAAGTTGTAGAGCTCAAAATTCTACACAAAAAATGTTTGGGACACTTTACCCCTATTCCCAACCGTTCATCCCCCAGAGTC
>NW_021680773.1:101782-102239 GCF_001412515.2 Diachasma alloeum
TTTTTTTTTTGTAATTCGGAATATCAGTGTTTTTTTTTCAATAGCTTGTTTATTGATTCAGAGCGAATTTAATATATGTTGCTGTTTATATCTTGACATTGAATCGATGAATTCATTTTTTTTTCCATATTTTTCATTAGAACATTTACCACAAATTGTGTCTTGATCGTACCCGCGAATCTCCTATGGATTCAAAGTTAAACGCAATTTTCTAGCTCCAACCCCTAAAGCCGGCGCCGGGAATGAGAACTTTTTGTGCGAGAGAGAAGTCTCCGTCTCGCTCCCACTCCCTACAGCTATTCACCCGACCGTTTGCGCATGCGCGCACGGGCCTGTGGAACATCACAGACTGAATGCGAGAAACAGAATCATTTGAGGTTTTTCGTCAGCCGTTCGCTCTCTCACCTCTCTCTCTCTCTCTCTCTCTCTCTCTCTCTCTCTCTCTCTCTCTCTCTCT
>NW_021680773.1:102332-103575 GCF_001412515.2 Diachasma alloeum
TTCGACGGAGAATTAAATTCCCCATCAATTAACCCTCTTTCATCCCTTAATCTCTGTAAAAAATGGAAGAAACTGTCATGAAAATCACAGCGCGGTAGGAAAAATAATTGTTTTGCGGCGCAGAGTGACTCCCGGTAATTGAAAATTCACCTCTCCCTTCCTAATTGAGAGTAAGGGATGAAAAAAAGGCAGTTCGACGGAGAATTAAATTCCCCGTCAATTAACCCTCTGTCATCCCTTAATCTCTGTAGCAAGAAAATAAAAACTGCCAAGAAAGTCAGGGGCCAGTGAGAAAAATAATAGTTTCGCGGCGTACAGTGACTCCCGGTAATTAAAAATTCACCTCTCCCCTCCTAATTGAGATTAAGGGATGAAAAAACGGCAGTTCGACGGAGAATTAAATTCCCCACCAATAAACCCTCTTTCATCCCTTAATCTCTGTAACAAAAAAATAAAAACNGAGAAAAATGATTGTTTTCCGGCGCACAGTGACTCCCGGTAATTAAAAATTCACCTCTCCTCTCCTAATTGAGATTAAGGGATGAAAAAAGGACAGTTCGACGGAGAATTAAATTCTCCATCAATTAACCCTCCTTCATCCTTTAATCTCTGTAAAAAAAAAAGTATACTGCCAAGAAAGTCGGGGGTCAGTGAGAAAAATAATAGTTTCGCGGCGTACAGTGACTCCCGGTAATTAAAAATTCACCTCTCCCCTCCTGATTGAGATTAAGGGATGAAAAAGCGGCAGTTCGACGGAGAAGTAAATTCCCCATCAATTAACCGTCTTTCATCCCTTAATCTCTGTAGCAAAAAAATATAAACTGCCATGAAAAGTAGCCAAACAGAGCCGATCCTGGATATTACTTCGGAATCGGGCCGTTAGATGGCGCGGTGGTCATGACGGGTCAGATGGGGAGTCTGATCATGTCTCTTGCAGCGGGTGGTGGATGGGGGGGGGATATCTCATGGTTACGTCATATGGCGGGTATCCAACACTTCTTGAAGCAGTGTCGACTGCAAAATAATCTCGCTGGACCGAGCAAAGGCTTTTGGGAAAAATGCTGTGGCTCGGGAGGTGGGGAGGAGGGGGGGCGTTGACTCAACGAGAATGANGAGTCTGATCATGTCTCTTGCAGCGGGTGATGGATGGGGGGGGGATATCTCATGGTTACGTCATATGGCGGGTATCCAACACTTCTTGAAGCAGTGTCGACTGCAAAATAATCTCGCTGGACCGAGCAAA
>NW_021680773.1:106798-109063 GCF_001412515.2 Diachasma alloeum
TACAGTCTACGATATTCTTGTTCTCGGGTCTTTGTACCAGCGTCCACGTTTCATTTACCTGAAGAGAGTTTAATTCATCATTTATAGCTCGCTCCCACTGAGCTCTGTCTTCTCTATCTTTTATTTCCCCATAAGTCTTAGGAATTTACCCAATAACCGCCTGAGCACACAAAATATCATTCGTAATATTTTCTTCTCTATACGATACAGAAGGAAGCCCTTTGATTCTTTCACTTCTCCTGAGATTTTCATTGGTTTCATCATTACTTGATGAAGATTTCTCTATACCTTCATTTTCACCTGTTGTTGCTTCACGCTCATTGTTTTGAATTTTAACAATTTTACTTGGCCCACCATCAGTGTCCAATTTTTCAATTACTTCAATTTCATCTGTTTTCATATTATCAGATGATCGAGACTTTACTGATTTCGACACGCAGTCCAATACATCAGTTTCATTCCGAGTACCAGTACTTCAGTTTTCTTCAGCCTTCTTCTCAGGTTTCACATTTGGCCTTGACTGAAGAAAATTCGTCTCGTCCACAATGACGTCCCTCGCAACAACGTATTTCTCAGATTCTACATCCCATACTCTGTAACCATTCGGTTCATACACTACTAAAATAGCTTTCCATGACTTTTCATCAAATTTCCCTTTTCTAATTTTGTCGTGAATATAAACTGTTGAACCGAATACTCTCAGATATTTAACTTGAGGTTTCTTGTCTCGCCAGAGTTCATATGGAGTTTTGTCTACTTTAAGAGCCTTTGTTAGGGTTATGTTAATCAGGTACGTCACAGTCAATACTGCGTCACCCCAAAAAATCTTGTCTAATTTTGCACCGGCAACCATCGATCTAGCTCTTTCAGTTATTGTTTTAACCATACGCTCAGCGACGCCATTTAATTGGGGAATCCGCGGGACTGTTAAATGATAAGTAATCCCTTTCTTAATACAGTACTCTTTCATCTCATTGGATAAATATTCTCTTCCATTGTCACAGTACAAATTAACTAATTTCATGTTAAAATGGCTTTCTGCTTTTGCAACAAAATCTTTAAAGACACAAAATACTTCTGATTTGTGAGTAAGAAGATATGTNGTTTGCGAGTAAGAAGATATGTAACACAGTAATGAGTATATTCATCAGCAAAAAGAACAAAATAATGTTTGTTATTTACTGCAGCAGGTGTAATAGGCCCTGCTATATCTGAGTGTACCATAAAAAGTGGTCTTTTCACATGCTCTTTATCTTTTTCTTTATTAAACAGTAATCGGCCCTGTTTCCCGTATATACACGCTTCGCAAAGGGAATCATCTGGTTTAACTTTCTCTATCTGTCCTAAATCACTAATCATACCTTTTGACTTTATTTCAAGAAATTTAGTTTTGCCCATGTGACCTAACCGCTGGTACCACAATTCATAATTTTCCTTTTTACTAGCAAGTGCTACGACATCTGCTGAATTTATCCCCAGTATGAAATCAACTGTGATTAAATTATTTCCAGTCTTACCTTCAGTCACGGTTTTACCATTTTTACTAATATGTACTCCCTGTTGATTGAAGATAATAGTCATCCCAGCCTCTGGAATGACTATACTAGTCTTGTGACCGACAGCAGATTGTGGGGAACCTCAAGACAATAGAGAACATCTTTCAGTACTCCCTGAATTCCCGTGTTGCTGATGACTCTCAGTATACCCTTCTTTATTGCACTAATGTATGCTTCATTTTTCGCAATAGAGATCTTCATCGGTGTTGGGAGATCCACAAACTCAGCAATTAAATTATTTTGATTGATAATATGGTCCGATGCACCAGAATCCAAAATGAATTTTATCTTTCCATTTTCTTCTCTCCCATGTGAATAGTTTCCAACCATAAATGAGAAACCAGATGTGCCCTCGCTGGAGTCCAGGTATTGAGCCGCCCAATGGTGTCGGTGTCTGTCTCGTTCTGCACCATCTCTGTCACGCTGCCTGTCTTTTAGATTTTCAGTCAGTTGTGACCTTTTGTAATGCCTGCACTCACTCTGTCGATGTCCTCTCTTACCGCAATAAAAACATTTTCCCTTGAACCCAAATCTTTGAGTTTTAAACTTGTTGAAACTCAATCGAAAACCCTTGGTTTCTGCCATTTGTTGTCATGTGTCTTCCGCTTGTCCTTTTCCTTTTCAACATGCAATACTGTAGCACTCGTGTCATTTCTTTTTGCCTTCAATTTAACTTCATAATCTAACAGTCTTATCTTCGCGTACTCGA
>NW_021680773.1:116233-116475 GCF_001412515.2 Diachasma alloeum
GATAATTATTATCATTCATTTTCCCCAAATTGACGACTACAATTAAAAATTTTATGAATCAACATTTTGAAGATGTCAGAATCAATATCTTTTTGTATGTAGGACCAGACTTATCAATCGTTTGATGATGCAGCAGGAGCAGCTGATGCAGACACCTCCTATTATCGTCTTCTACACAATGTCTACATCCCTTGGAATGGTTCATGCAACTTCCAGTGCCTACGTCTGTCTCTTATACACAT
>NW_021680773.1:116671-117172 GCF_001412515.2 Diachasma alloeum
GGATATTGAGGCGAGTTTCACTCAACACATTGTATTTCGCCCACCGTGCGCTTGGACTGATCTCGAGGCTATGGATGTTCAAACCAACAGATGGCTCACACATAATTATCATGGAATATTGTGGGAAATTAGTGAATGTGATTATGATAACATTGAAAAAGTTTTTCAAAGTTTTCTGAATAAAAGTGTGATGAAAATTTACGTTAAACGATTAGAAAAAGTGAAATACCTGCAACAATTATCATTGGGGGATTTTTACAAAAACATCAATTTGGATGACTACAATTGTCCAAACATTTCCAATTTTTACATCAAGGACTGCCCACATTCCAAAGTGCATCAGAACATCAAAACACCTGATGAGTCCGTCTGTTGTCCTCTCGCGAATGCGTATAGATTGTCTGAATGGTNAATCAGAACATCAAAACACCTAATGAGTACGTCTGTTGTGCCCTCGCGAATGCGTATGGATTGTCTGAATGGTTCAAATGTTATTATCAT
>NW_021680774.1:0-17502 GCF_001412515.2 Diachasma alloeum
AGGTAGTGCTAATCAAAAAGGACATGGCATTGGTAG
Source organism: Diachasma alloeum (assembly GCF_001412515.2). Taxonomy (NCBI): domain Eukaryota; kingdom Metazoa; phylum Arthropoda; class Insecta; order Hymenoptera; family Braconidae; genus Diachasma; species Diachasma alloeum. The sequence goes on from NW_021680774.1 coordinate 37, forward strand.
TTTCCTAGGTGGTGTTTTCAGAAGAATACTACCACTACTCAAGCAAGGAGCATCCGCTGTCGGAAGAGAGGCTTTGCGTTCAGGTGTGAATGTCATAGGCGATGTTCTCGAACGTGATATACCTCTGAAAGACTCTCTACGAAGTCGTGCACGGGAATCAGGCGTCAATTTGAAGAGGCGGGCAGAGGAGAAACTTGATACTTTGATGACTGGTTCTGGATATAACGGCTGGAGTATGTTATCATATCCTCATTCTACGATCAACCGTACTCCGCGACAGTCTAAACGCCGCAGGTTAACATCTGGGGGAGCCAAGAAAAAGAAGAAACCGCGAGTGTCGAAAAAACGCAAGAGNTTCCGCGACAGTCTAAACGCCACAGATTAACATCTGGGGGAGCCAAGAAGAAGAAGAAACCGCGAGTGTCGAAAAAACGCAAGAGGAAAAATACGAAGAAGTCTATAAAAATTAGAGGTCGTAAGAAGAAGAAATCACCCAAATTACGAACAGTGGCAGATATTTTCGCTTGAAACATGGCGTTCTTGCATACTCATTCATGTGAGGGTGTGAAAAGTGAACTGGACTTATTTTCTTTACCTCCAACGCAGACAGCCATCGAGTCCTCATACGATGTACACTACAAGCCAATAGCATCACTTGTGGATAACTCACCCATCGAGTTCGATATACCAGGACAAGGTGATGAGTACATTGACTTAGCTCATACACGGTTATTTTTACGTGTTACGATACCAACATTAGTGACAGAGAAGAACCCTGTACCTTCGGCTACTATCGGCCCCATCAACAACTTATTACACTCGTTATTCGATCAAGTGGATATTTCCTTCAATCAGAAAGCCGTGACGCCTGCCAATAACGCATATGCTTACCGCGCTTATATAGAAACCCTTCTAAATTATGGCGCCGATGCGAAGAACTCGCACCTGAGTAGTGTGTTGTGGTCAGATGATACAGCTGGTAAGATGGATGACGTCGGTGAAGGTAACAAGGGTTTAAGGGTACGTAGGGCTTATTTAAGCGATGGGAAAACAATCGATCTCACGGGCCATTTACATTGTGATGTGTTCAATCAGGATCGAGCATTGTTAAATGGTGTAAATATTCATATCCGATTGGTTCGTTCAAGAGACAATTTTTGTTTAATGGATAGCACAAATAGTCCATTCACCATTAAAATAACAGAAGCTTCGTTGATCATCCGGAGAATGAAGGTGAGTCCTGGATTATTATTATCCCACCAAAGGGCCTTATCGAAAACAACAGCCAAATACCCTGTTACAAGAGTTGAAGTCAAAAGTGTCTCAATACCATCTGGTGTTCGTGGTCATTCCATAGATAACTTTATAACAGGACAGCTGCCAAAACGCATCATTTTTGGATTTGTCAAGAATCGTGCATTCGTGGGTGATAAAAAATTGAACCCCTTTAACTTTCAACATTTTACTCTGAATCATATATCCTTATATGTGGACGGGCGTCAGATACCATCGAAACCTCTACAGCCAGAGTTTACTGTGAATAATTTATATGTGGAGTCGTACCATTCCATCTTCTCAGGCACTGGTATACATTTTCTGAACGATGGTAATGGTGTTCACCGTGGAGATTACCCTCATGGGTATTGTCTCTTCGCATTCGATTTAACACCAGATTTGTCAGCTAATGATAACTCACACTGGAATTTGATACGAAGCGGTAACATGCGCATCGAGGTACGATTTGATGAAAGCTTAGTTTCAACGATCAACGCTGTAATTTATGCTGAGTTTGAAAGTGTCATAGAAATTGACTCAGCGAGACAAGTGACCCTGGACTATGCATAATCATCAAAATATTCGGTATCATGCTCAGCGCATGCGCAGTTATTTTTGCAGTATCAGCAGTTTTCTGAAACAATGGATTTGAATCGCTGTTCAACTGTACAGTTGTGTATGAATATTCAACGTAGAAGGTTGAAAGGAGAGCATAGCAATGGCCTGCAGTAATTCAGATTCGGCAGCAATTATTCATTACGAGGGTTTCATCGGAATCCACGGTACATTCGTTCCAAAAGAAGTGGCGGTGACCTCCACATCCTTCGACATGATAGGACATTGGGTAATTTGTCCTGAATACCAGTATTCTGCGATTCCACCTAATATTCAGAGGATGAACAATCAACTTACAATCACACGTCACGGTATAGATTGGTATGAAGGAGAAGCATCTTCTAAATATGTCTATGCAGTATTACGAGCCGTTACCAAAGGAATAAAATACGTGTATACCTATGGTTGTGAGCAAACGAAATTCACTGCTGCCCTTCTTACCCGAGATGTTATCAATTTGAAGGGCCATATCAGATCGCCACTATTCGCTTGTACACCAGTAGCTGTTCCATCATGCCTCATACATAGTACATTGAATCACAGAACCTTTATATGTGCTATGCGCCGAGTCCTTCAAATCAAAGCGTGGTTGACTTCGAACGAGGAAGGATTAAAAAGTTTATCCAAAGAGAAATTTCCTGCTGATGAACACAGTACAGATTCTAGAAGCCCTACAGTATATACCGAATCATACAGTCGGTGTATATCCAGCGGACAAGATCCCATCGGCGTGGACGAAACCGACTGCAATAGTAGCGAACACACATGACCACACCCAACCGGGAGAACACTGGATCGCCATGTACGTTGATCGAAATGGTAGAGGATGGTACTTCGACAGCTTCGGACTACCTCCCATCGTGCCCCAGCACGCTGCAAGGCTCCGAAAGAACTGTAAACTCTTCAGGTGCAGCATCCGGCAGCTCCAGCATCATGACTCGAGTGTATGTGGACAATACTGTGTACTTTTTCTGCATTGTATGGCTATGTTTGCTACTCCTGAGAAGTTCTATTCGTTATTCACCGATCGATTCATATCTAATGATCGTCTAGTGCGTGAATATCATAATGCATTTATGAAGAAAAAACGTAATAGTGCCCCCGAAGGGAAGTTATTCAGTGGCCGCGGTTATAATTGTACGTCTTGGAATCAAAAATGTAAGTAATTTATAAGAAAAATATGTAATTCATGGGGACATTATTTTGGGGAATATATACATGTAATTAATAACTGAAATTCTGTGTTTTTATTTCCCTGTATGATAGCTGCTATGACGCACCCACAGCATTCACAGTCACTCCCACCCCACCACTCGCCCGCGTCGGAGTCGTGCTACTCTGACCGGTGGAGTGGTGGGGTCGGAGTAACTGTGGGTGGGGGGCGCCATAGTAGTTCCCATACTACTATCCTCAATCTTCACAATATCGTCATTGTTCATGTCTGCAAAGTGGTCCCACACAGTTTGGGCTACGCATAGCGTAGGTACTTGTATGTTATGATGTCATCAGTTCTTTGTATCAGATCATCTTGTCTCATCCCAAAGTCATAGAAAACAAACGCCTCGCGTTTCTTTGTCAATTTTTTCCTACTTTTCAATGTAAGCATGTAGCGTAGATGGGAAATATCTTCGTCTTTCTGACATACGGTGCAATAATACTTATTACACATGTATTTCTGAGTTTCCGATGATCAATTTTTACATTGCATTTTTTACACAATTTTAAATGTCCACATACGGTTGGATTGTTTCAAGACCCTGCTTTTTCATGTTGCTTTTTTATGTTGTTCGAAGCACGACTGACCGTGGAATTCTCGATTACACTCGTCACACACTATTTTATCGACGATTGTAGGGTCACACGGATGATTTCGAAGACACCTGTCACAAGTTTGATCACAAACATGTCTTCGAGAACTGCAGAGCTTATTGCAACGTTCACCATAATATGCAGTGCCAAAGAAAGAAGGTAAATTCTGAATCGGCTCGTAGTGTTTGCCTTCCGGCTATTTCACAATGGGCAGGGTACATTGGGCAGGTATATTTCTGTTTGTTGGTTCAGGTGTGCCATCATAGAGTACGGGGTGATCTTTTCCATTTCTTTTGAGAGAACAGACCTTGATGATGCATCCTTCTTGCGCCGAGAATCGTCGATATTGGGTAAATCCCTCTAAATCACAACCATCGTCTGGAACAATGACTCTAGCCGCCCGGGTTAGACTCTTTGCCTCCTCATGTTGCATTTTACCCTTGGATAGTCAAATGAACTGCCACATCTCGTGTATTTCGCCATTGTCAGTTTTGGCTTTCAATTTCTTGGCGTATACTCTGGCCACAACAAGTGATCGGATTAAACACTGTAATGATTTTTCTTTGGCCTCAACAAATACGCAGTAAAATCCTAACTCAATATTCTCGATTATCCAAACATGGCCAAATCATTACCTTCGTTCTCGTAATCCGACAAATCTGAAATGCCAAAAACATAACGAAAAACTGGACTTCGGGAACAATCAGCAGCTCATTCAATCCTTGCTTCAAATATTTAGGGCCCCAGTTGATTTTTAGCAACGCGGAATCGCCGAACCGCAAACGGAACCGTATTTTCTTAAAACTGAATACTGATTGTCCCCAAAAATCCAATAACGACACGAAACGCAATGAAAATCACACGCAGAAATATGATTTACGAGGGTACAGGATTTACTCGGTTGCTCAGTGTGCGGGTTGTGGAGAAAAAGTTGGATGCGTGGACGAGAACATCCATTAACAAAGCCAATCATCGATCGAGAAACCAACAACCCAATGTTTTAACCTCTAAACGGGATTGTTATAAGTCGATATTCAATAATAAAACATAACTGTACTGACGTCTTCCGCTATTGCCAAAATTAATACAAAATCGTAAATTTTTGCAAATTTTACAAAATTGTGAAAAATAATTTCAACTACTCTGAAATGAGAAGCGAAAGTATTGCCCACAAGGTGGATACGAATCCGAGAGAGAGGACGCGGGGAGCTACGTGAAATCGAGAAAGTTAGGGAAAATATGGGTAATTTTCCATTTTGGGACGAAAATTATTCGAATTCTAGATTTTTGAGAGCATTTATAATTATTTCCCGAGGGTTCGCCGTTTGTAACGCATTAAAATCGTGGATATTATCCACCAAAAATAGAACAAGGGAGCTGGAGTTTCCTCCATCAAAATAGGTAGCTTCTGGTGTCAAACGATTTATAAAATAATAGGTAGTTTATTCATTAACGCAACAGAGCTTAAATAATTTGGTGTTGTGGATTCCAACCATAAAAAATTAAAGGTATCAGAAAGATAACATCCCCATGCCCAACCGGAATTCCACAAACTCTAACGGTCAAATTATTATAAAGCACGTGAAAGGTAGCCAAAACGTATTTTAGATAGCACATTTTTTCTCTCAAAACCTAATGAGTTGGAGAAAATCACGAAAAATAGGTAGCATCACGGAGCTATGCAGAAATAAGCAAGATACAAGAGAGCAAGCGAAAGGTAGCAAAACAAGAGGTAGCATTGAATATCAATCGCCTGAGCGAGACGCATAAATGATTAAATTTTCATTAAACTTAATTATTTTTGGTAGCACAAATTATACTTGATAAACTCCAGGTAGCTGAAAGGTAGCATTGGGTTCATCTGGAGGGTTTTTTTTATCCCCGAGGAACCGCACTAAATCACTTGAACTCACTTGTAATTAAGTACCCTGCTACGTACCATGGTCTGAAGCGTTGATGTAGACGGTAATTCGGTTGATTAACACCGATAATTAATTCAGAATTAATTTTTTTGTAAGAGCGCTACGTTGAGGTACCTCACACGTGGTAGTCCGGGTGAATACTGTAATGGCGACTACCGCGTACTTTCGGTCGGGCCTTTTGCGTAGTGGTGAGGAGTCTGGGGGAGACTAGCTTCGTACGGTGCTGACTCGAGTATCGGAGATGCGAACAATCGATTCCCGGGGTAATTGGGCGCGAAGTAATTGAATATTTCAATTGGAACTTTCATGAAATATTGATCTAAATTATTTTAACTGAACAAAACCGTAATTACTCGAACCCCTGATGGTTCACACCCAGACTTGATCCCAGAGTTGCAACATCGTGTTGTCTCCACAATCCCGGTCTGGATCGGGAAGTTACCCAAAGTGAGGTTAGAAACCGAATGTCGCACAAACTCTGGACCCAGAGTGGGACCCAGAGTTGTAAATTTTATTATTAAACGAGTTCTAAATATTGTTATAGAGTTGGGAGGTAGGGAGGGCGTTTAAGACAATATTCAATTGATTCTCGGTTAATTTTTCGTATAGAAGAGTTGCCAAAGGTCATTTTAATAATGTTATAGAAACCCTGTGTTCAACTCTGAACCCAGTCTTGATCGCAGAGTTGTGTATTTTATTGTCGAAAAAGTTGTTAATGTGGTTAAATCAAAAGATGGGGGGAAGGAGGGGGTCTCAGGATATTATTCAAGTGATTCTAGGCCAATTTTTCATATAGGGGAGATGCCAACGTTCATTTTAATAATGTTATAGAAATACTGGGTTCAACTCGGGACACAGTCAATCCCAGAGTTGTATATTTTATTGTTAAACAAGTTGTAGATGAGGTTAAATGAAAGAGATGAGAAGGCTGGAGGTCTCATGACATTATTCAAGTGATTCTAGGTTAATTTTTCATATAGAAGAGTTGCCAAAGTTCATTTCAACAATGTTGTAGCAACCCTGGGTTCAACTCTGAACGCAGTCTTGAGCTCAGAGTTGAGTATTTTATTGTCGAAAAAGTTGTTAATGTGGTTAAATCAGAAGGCGGGGTGGGAGGGAGTATCATGACATTATTCAAGTAATTCTAGGTCAATTTTTCATCTAGGGGAGATACCAACGGTCATTTTAACAATGTTAGAGCAGCCCTGGATTCAACTCTGGACCCAGTCTTGGTCACAGAGTTGTATATTTTATTGTCTGAAAAGTGGTTAATGTGGTTAAATCAAAAGGAGGGGGAAGGAGGAGGTCTCAGGATATTATTCAAGTGATTCTAGGCCAATTTTTCATATAGGGGAGATGCCAAAGTTCATTTTAATAATGTTATAGAAACATTGGGTTCAACTTGGGACGCAGTCTTAATCCCAGAGTTGTATATGTTATAGTTAAACAAGTTGTAGATGAGGTTGTATGAAAGAGATGAGGAGGTGGGATGTCTCATGATATTAATCAAGTGATTCTAGGTGAATTTTCCATCTAGGAGAGATACCAACGGTCATTTCAACAATCATTCATTATAATAATCCGATAAAAATTTTAATTTCCAATTTACATTCTCTCATAATTTTTTAATCCATTTTATCGAATTGCAGTAGTAAAAAACGAATCGATGGGTATTTTTGCAGTATTAAAGAAAAAATAGGCAATCTTAACGTTTTCCGCAGACATTGAAAAGTTAAGTTTTCAATTTTTTGCTGAGCATTTCTATTTGAATTTTTTTGATTCCTTCTCATTGAAATCACATAGTAGAGAACGAAAATATCAATATCCCTTCATTACTCAGAAAAAAAATTACATTTTAAGATCTTGAAGTTTTCGGGTTCATTATTCACTCCTTAGAATAATCTGATAAAACTTTTTATCTTTTTTTTTCCTTTGTTATTTTACATCGCTTCGACCCGGTTAGGGTATACTGCGATGACGATCAAGACTTTAAATGGTTAGATCGCACCATTCTACCCGGCCGGGATTTGAACTCGGAAACTTGCATGTGAGGCAACAAAACTTTTCATCTTCGATTAACATTTTTTCATATTTTTCCAATCCACTCTATCAAAATGCAATGAGAAATATCCAATATGGGGGTACTTTCGTAGTTATCGGGAAGAAAAAAGCAAATTTTGACTTTTTCCGAAGACATTAAAAAATTGAATTTTTTCTTTCGTGCTGAGAACTTCTCTCTGAAATATTCCCCTTTCTCTTCCATTACAAAAACATAGTAAAAATCCAAAATAATGATATCCTTCCATTACTTGGGTAGAAAAAGAACTTTGAAATTTTGAAATTGTAATGATAGCGATGAAATTTTTCATCTTGGATGTGGATTCTTTTGTATTTTCTCAGTCCATTCCATCGAAATACGATAATAGTCATCGAATATGTGGGTATTATTGCAGTATTGCAAAGGAACAAAGCCAATTTCCGCATATTCAGAAGACATCGAAAAATAGATTCTTTTGTTCTCCTGCTCAGCACTTCTCTCTGCCTTTTCCTTATTTCTCTGATGGAAAAAACATGATAAAAGTGGGAAATATTCATATTCCTCGTATACTTGAAAGAAGAATCCTTGTGAAAGTGTCTAGGGAGATTCACAAATAATTTTTTTCAATTTTCTTGTCGATGATCCCTGCCAGTTGTCTGTCACTGTCACTAATCAGAATAAGCTTTGTGAGGAAGGCATTTATAGACTGATCGAAAAATGAGCTAAAAAGATTATAAATAAATTATAAGAAAGGGATTGAGATACGCGCTAGCGTATCGACCAAGAAAACGTTTTGACCGACTGAGCACAACATCAGGCCGAAAGCTGCCGGGTATCTTTATACGAAGTAACTACCCCCTCCACTACCATCGCATGATTTCGATTTTATATTATAAGAATAAAAAGACATCGAAAAACTGCGCTTTATTACACTATATAAATCGTCCATGAGCTTTCCAGTCAACAATGAAGAAGATGCGCATATAGGAACGGGTTGATATTCACTTTCTTGCGATTCACATGATAATGATAAGTGTGAGTTTTTTTTATGACGTTGGCAGCGCTGAACCAACTGAGCCTCACATTCGGCGTGAAGGTGTTGCCACCAGTGAATTCAAATGTGGGTTGTGATGTTGTAATGGAGAATTACGGGAAACTTTCTTGTAATTAACAAATTATCAATAAACAATTTAAAACTAAGTTTTTTCAGTAAAAAAAAACATTTCTATAGAATACACATGATTTCAGGGGGGGAGAGTTATGTCCTCAAATATTTTTCTGTTTACAACGGTTTTATCGATAAAAATTCAAAAAACAAATGGTTCTGTAGGGTATTTACGTTACTTTTCGAACGAAGTTTTTGTTGACAATTTTTATCATATTTCACGTAGTTGCATAGGTTATTCAGATCACAGTTGAGTGATTCGTGTGAAAAATTTGACTATATTAACACTAAATTGATGACTTTTCCAAATAATTTACAGACGTTTGACTCGGAGACCCCGATATTCGGGTTTAGCGGATCAGAAAACATAGAATCCAATAGGAAATTTTCCTGGACACAAAATCTATCAAATGACACTCCCCCCCTCTATTTTGAAAAAATGAATGAAATCTACGTAAAGAACGGAAACAAAAGTTTTTATAAAAAAACTGTGCCAAGAAAAAGTTTTGTTTCGTTCCCACTGAAAAGTAAAAATTTTTGGAAAATAAAAAGAAATGAAAAAGGAAGCCAAGCCAGGAATGTCAAATGAGTTACCATAGTGCACAGTCAGATTTCAATGAGAAAAATAATTTCACAGCGAATAAGGAGAAAAAAAATTCTATGAAATAAAAAATTAGTAGAAGGAGGACCAACACACTCGGCGCAGATTTTTTTTATCCTTATTCGATTTGAAATTATTCCTCTCATTGAAATCTGACTGTGCATTTCAAATGATAACTCATTTGAAATTCCTAACTTGGCTTCCTTTATCATTTCTTTTTATTTTTCAAAATTTCTTACTTTCCAGTTAGAACGAAACAAAACTTTTTCTTGGTACAGTTTTTTTTACAAAATCATTTGTTTTTGTTGAAATCTTTGGCTTCCGGATGGATGCCGCGTTTGGATTCAGCGTTGCGCTGACGTTTTGCAAACATTGCAGTCTGCATCTTCAGGGCTATGAGCTCCGATTCTGAGCTCCGATGTCTAGAGGTAGTCCTTATATGCCTTCCCTTGTGGTGGCAGGGCAAGGGGAAGGGGGGTGGTGGTCAGCCAATCATATGTTTTTAATTGATCAGCTGGTCAATTAAAAAACCGGGAGGACGGTTTTCCAAATGGGGTTCACTTGATATCCTCTGTCGCTGTTGAGGTTGTTAGGGTTTTTATGGATCTCCAAACCCTCTCGGTATTTCCTTTCGAAATACCCTTGAGATTTGGCCAACATTCTGGCTTGGTCGTACTGGATAGTATGTCCAGTGTCCATCCAGTGTTCAGCCAGGGCAGACTGTTCTAAGTGACCGTATTTGGAGCACCGCTGGTGTTCCTTGATCCGTGTACTGATCTTCCTTCCGGTTTCTCCAATGTACACTTTCCCGCATGAGCAGGGGATCTTGTATTCTCCTGGTGTGCTCAGTGGTGGTCTTGGATCCTTTGCTTGTACCCTTCTCTTGTACCCTTTCAGGATTAGTCTCAGGAGACTAATCCTGAGGAAAACCAGGAAACACCAAAAGTGTCCCTCCTCCCCTATCTGAGAGGCACAACAGAACGCATAAGTAGAGTACTTGGCAAATATAACATTCGAACGATCTTCCAGCCTCCAAAGAAGATCGGACAGATGCTGCCAAGTACAAAGGATCCAAGACCACCTCTGAGCACACCAGGAGTGTACGAGATCCCCTGCTCATGCGGGAAAGTGTACATTGGACAAACCGGGAGGAAGATCAGTACACGGATCAAGGAACACCAGCGGTGCTCCAAATACGGTCACTTAGAACAGTCTGCCCTGGCTGAACACTGTATGGACACTGGACATACTATCCAGTACGACCAAGCCAGAATGTTGGCCAAATCTCAAGGGTATTTCGAAAGGAAATACCGAGAGGGTTTGGAGATCCATAAAAACCCTAACAACCTCAACAGGGACAGAGGATATCAAGTGAACCCCATTTAGAAAACCGTCCTCCCGGTTTTTTAATTGACCAGCTGATCAATTAAAAACATATGATTGGCTGACCACCCCAACCCCCCCTTCCCCTTCCCCCACCACCACAAGGGAAGGTATATAAGGACTACCTCTAGACATCGGAGCTCAGAATCAGAGCTCATAGCCCTAAAGATGCAAACTGCAATGTTTGCGAAACGTCGGCGCGACGCTGAATCCAAACGCGGCATCCATCCGGAAGTCAAAAATTTCATTAATCATGGCCGCGAAAGCCTCAAAACTAAGATTTGTTTTCGTTTTTTTTAACGCAGATACTACAATATACATTGATTTTTTATTCAACATAAAATAAGGTTCCAAGTGCTGTTCAGTTTTCTTATCTTTGTATTTTGAACCCAAGAAAAAATCTCTTTTGAACCCAAGAAAAAATTCTCCGATTCAAGGAGCTCATGGCTTGATTTAAGAATTAATTTTACTTGATGCAAATAGGATGACTATGACCAAGACTATCGAAGTTTTCAAGTTCTTTTGTGTATAGAACAGGATTGTTTTATGAAAAATTATGTAAAGAACGTTTCCTACTTGATGTAGGTAGGAACCAGCGGAATGATTCAGTTGGTAAAATCGAATTAGTTTAGGACGTCTAGCGAACTGATCCGAAGAGGAAGACACTTGATTTAAATAGGAAAAATATTGGAATCAAGTAGGAAAAATCCTCAAATCAGATGAGGAGATAATCGATTCAGGTAGGAAAATATTTAATCCATACCGAATCGGTACTCGATGGGGGCCATATGGGACCATACGAGAGCTAAAGAGGGTCGTATCGAGAGACCATGAGCCATATGAGAGTCACAATATGAAAGTTTTGGAGGTCATGAGAGTCATGAGACGGCTCCAAAACGGTCATATGCGCGTCATCGACCTAGATGATCTTGGGTGACATGGTCATATAGGGCCATATATGGGGATATGGAGAGCATATGGGGATCATATGAGAGTCATTTGGGAGCAACATGAGGGTTGTAGGGGGGTTCTACCTTCGTGGAACCCCCCTACTTAGATTGGGTAGAATTTAATACCCAAATCATTGAGGAGATATTGGGTCAAAGGGGTTTGAAGCTCATATATTAAATAGGAGGGACGAGTAGAGTGATCACCAGGCTTGAACGGACGGGACCAGTGGAACGATCACAACGGCTGAACAGGAGAGATCAGTTGAGTGATTGAAAGGGTCAAACGGGAGAGACCAGTGGAGCGATCACATGAGTCAAACAGGATGGACGACTGGTGTAAAGACAAGGGATGAGAGGATAGATCACAAATGTCAAACGGGAGGGACGAGGAGAGTTGTCATGAGTGTCAAACGGGAGAGACTTGTTGATCATGAGAATCAAACGCAAGAGACGAGTGGATTAATAACAAGGATCACGCCAGAGGGACGAATAGAGTGATTACAAGGGTCAAACAAGAGAACGCGATTAATCAAAACGAGCAAACACCAGTGACGAACATAGTGATCACGAGGTTCAAAACTCTTCCCACTCTTCTACTCATTTTACCCTTGTAATCTCGGCGTTCGTTTTCCTCGTATGACCCTCGTTATCATTTTACTCGTTTTAGCGCAGTTAACCCTTATGATCGCTTCAGTCGCCTCGCCACTTGTCTCTCCCGCTTGACCATTTTACTGTCATGATTAATTCACTCGTCCCTCCGGCTTGAGCCGTGTGATCGCTCCACTGCCCCCCCCCCCATTTGACCCTTGGGATCATTCCAGTGGTTTTCCCCTCTTGACCCTTGTCATCAATCGCTTGCGTTCGAGACTGCTGGTCTCTCCTCTCGCTCCTACTCTTCACCACATCCGTCTCTCCAGTTTGACCTTTGTGATTACTCCTCTCGTCCCTCCCGTTCAACACCAATAGAGAATCCAGAGAGCATAAGCCTCTCAATAGATTAGTAATTTACAATATGCTGAGTCAGTCAGTTGAATACAATTCAATCAGTTTGAATGGAATAGACATTTTTCAATTTCGCCTGAGTTGCCCGACTTTTTCCAAGAAAACTGAGATTCATAGGTTCTAACGGAAATCCTGAAATACATGAGTTTATTTGGAAATAATGAGATAAGTTCCTATTCGGAAAAAAATCCAAATACGCTTGTTTTACTAGGAACCGTCGATATGATTCCAATATGACGCCCCTTGGCCCCTAAACGTTCCTGATATGACTTCAAAATAATTGTCATACCAGCTCTGTGTGAACCCCTCATCAGTCCCCATATGAGCCTCATAGGACTTCGATATCGCGACCCATGAAGCCGTTATTCCCTTTCTCGCCTTTACGCAATTCGGAAAGATTTTTTTTTTAATTGAAATGAGGGAAAAACGTGGATCAAGTAGACAAAGGTTTGAATCGAGTGGAGGCTCTACTTCAATCAAGTCAGACTCCACTTGAATCAAGTTGAGTACTGGGAACATTCTTCGATGAGGCCCGGTCGATGGACGTCGATGCCGATCAAGCCTCTCCATGGTTTCCATTGATCACCATGAGAGCCTGTTCACGGAGTATAGCTTTTGGGGTGGATGCGACGTCGTTGAGGGGGAAATCGGCCCATGGAGCCGAAGGGGGGGGGGCAAACAGTGTAGTGTGTAATCGGCTATACGAGAAAGGCAATAAGAAGAAAATCAAATCATTATGAACAGAAATATTGAAGTAACAGAGACAGTTTTGGCTCAGCTAACATTTTTCTGGAGGAGATAGTTTCTAATAACTGAGTTGAAAGAGACTAAAAGTAATACCAATGAAATAACTCTAATTGTCTTTTTTTTACGGCCTCTGAGTCCTTTTTCTGGTCCCACTCAGCACTTTATCCAACACTATGCTTGCGGCTGTGGATTCTACACTGCACGGTATTCGCACTCCTATAGGACATAGAAGTAGCATGGGAAACCACAGCAAACCCATGCCGGTGTAGGCGGTTATTCTATTAGCAAACTCCCGCTCGCGCGGAGCCTCAGGTTAAAAAATTTGGTTTCACGGAGAACCGAACTCACAACCTTTCGCACACTAGACTTTGCATCTAGCCGCGTTGGCCACCGGCGTCGGTTCTTATTGTCAATGAAAGAAGAGATTTCAGTTCTTCTCCTTGTGGGCATTATTTTCAGCATGAATATAACTTGACCTTCAGAGTTCTCCAAAATACTACCAGTGATGAGAAATCTTCTCTCATACCTCAGTTACGAAAATTATCCTCGGCTCGAATTATAATTATATATTCACCAGAATAGTACATTACGCAACTAGTGCGGAAAGCAGGCGGTTACTCATGAGGACGGCGCAGTCGCCCAAGTGATACCGCCTGCTGTCCGCACGTGTTGCGTATACTATTTTATATGATAAGTGCGTGATGAAGTTTGGCGGTGGAGGGGGGGGGCAAAGCCCCCCACGAGAAAAGGTGAGTCCAGGGGGCTTCGCCCCCCCCCACTGAAGAAAAAAGATCACATTTATTTAAAAAAGTAATTATAAACAAGTGTGATTGAAAAATTATGCGGAACTTCTAAAGAAAAAATTAATTATATTCATTAAATATGTAGTTAAAAAAACTTGTATTTTTAATTGAAAAAAATTAATTATAATAATTACAAAATACAATTTTTAAAAATCGTTAAGAATTCGCAAAAAAAAAGAAAGTTATAATTATAAAAAAATATGATACAAAACGTAATTGATTCGTGAACCTTGTAATGGTTTTTCTTTGGCCTCAACAAATACGCAATAAACCCTAATCCAACATTCTCGATTATCCAAATACGGCCAACTCATTACCTTCGTTCTCGTAATCCGACAAGTCTGAAACGCCAAAAACCATAACGCTAAAACTGGACTCCGGGAACAATCAGCAGCTCATCCAATCCTTACTTCGTGTATTTAGGGCGCCAGCCGATTTTTAGCAACGCGGAATCGACAAACCGCAAACGGAACCGTATTTTCTTAAAACTAAATACTGATTGTCCCCAAAAATCCAATAACGACAAGAAACATTTCACAAACCATACGCAGAAATGTGGATTACGAGGGTACGGGATTTACTCGGCTGCTCAGTATGCGGGTCGTGGAGAGAGGGGTGGATTCGTGGACGAGAATATCAACTAACAAAGCCAATCATCGATCGAGAAATCAATAAACCAATGTCTTAAATTCTAAACGGGATAGGTAAGGTCGATATTGAATAATAAACATTATTGTACTGACGTGTTTCGCTATTGCCGAGATTAATACAAAATCGTAAACTCTTGTAAATACATAATTACATGTATGTGACTCGAAATAATCCCAATTATTCTAAAAAGGTTCATTAAAATCTAGAAGACTCGAAAATATATGAATAATAATTTTAAGTATGAAAGAAAAAGCGATCCCAATCCAAAGTTGATAGAAAGAAGCAAAAGTATTGTCCACGAGGGGAACACGAATCCGAGAGAGAGACTATAGGAAGGTAGCGTACGTGCGAGAGAGAACAGATGAGGTAGCTACGCGAAATAAAGAGAGAGCTTAAGAGAATGTACTAGTTTTTCCTATTTTCGACTGTAATTAATCGGATTTCAAATTCTGGAGCGCCCTTGTAATGGTTTTCTTAATCCTTACGCCATTTGTAACGCATTAAAATCAGGAATTTCATCCACCGAAAAGGTAGCAAAATTAGCTAGGGAACTTGAATCAGCCACGTGGCTGATTTATCGGAAGGGAGCCTTTCTAACCCGGAAATGGAGGTTTTCTCCATGAACATAGGTAGCTTACGGTCTCAAATGATTTCTACAATAATAGGTAGCTTATTCATTACCGCAAGAGAGCTTAGATAATTTTATTGTTCTGGATTCCAACCATGAAAGTAAAGGTAACTTTAAGATAGCGTCCCCATGCCCAACCGGAATCCAAAACTCAATGAACGTCAGAGAGCATTAAAACGCGTAAAAGGTAGCTTAAGAACAATTCAGGTAACCTAACTTTTCCTCCAAAACTCTTGTGAGTTGGAGAAATAAAAAGAAATAGGTAGCGTAGAATAATTACGTAAAGAGAGCGAGAAAAGGTAGCAAACAAAAAAGGTAGCAATGAAGTAGGTAGCGAGTGGCATCAATTGCCGTAGCGAGACGCATAAAGCATGAATTGTTGCCCAAAAGTTATGGTAGATAGCATTATTACTATTTTGATTCATTCAGGTAACATCAGTATCATTTAGATAATTTTAGGTAGCTTCCAGGGAGCATTTGGGTTCGTTTGAAGGGTTTTCTACCCGTCAAACCATGTATGTCGACGCTGGCGTTCTGTCGCAAGGTAGCGACGCCATCCCACGTGGTCTAATTTCCTTTACGAAAAACCGCACTAATTCACTTTTAATCACTTCTAAATAAGTACACGAGTACTTATCATAGTCTGGAGCGTTGAATTCGACGGAATTTTGGTTACGGGGCCTCGATAATTATCTCGAAAGAGAACTCGTTAGCTGAACCCGGGAGCTAAATCGACTCGTACCTCGCTCTTGGTCGTCCGGGTGGATACCAGTGATGCCAGATGGGAATTCCCACACGCTCCCCACTCCTCTCGGGTAATAGTGCGCAGCCTTTAGGGCGCAGTCGGCCCGGCGCGACGTTTGAATATTTGATTTGGGGCATGGCTCGTTATTTTATTAGCGTGTCATTTCATGCAAGTCACAAGGGCAATGAGGGCCATGAGGAGAATGTCAAATTTCTCGAGGCCCACGAGGGTCACGAAGAGAAAGTCAAGGTTCATGAGGGTCACGAAGGGCAACGAGGGTGACAAGGGCAACGAGGGCAACGAGGACCAAGAGGGCAACAAAGACCACGAGGGAAGCGAGGGGAAAGTCAGATTTCATGCGGGTCACAAGGGTAATTAGGGCCACGAGGAGAATGTTGAAATTCTCGAGGCGCACAAGGGTGATAAGGGCAACGAGGACAACAAGGACCACGAGGGCAGCGAGGGGAAGGTCAGATTTCATGTGGGTTACGAAGGGTAATGGGGGTCACGAGGAGAATGTCGAAACTCTCGGGGCCCACGAGGGCGACGAGGGTCCCGAGGGTGATAAGAGCAACGAGGGGAAATTAAGATTTTATGTGGGTCACCAGGGTAATGAGGGCCACGAGGAGAATGTGGAAATTCTCGAGGCCCATGAGGGCAAAGAGGGAATCGAGGGTCACAAGGGCAACGAGGGCCACGGGGTAAGAAGATTTCACGTAAGTCACAAGGGTAATGAGGGCCATGAAGAGAGTCTCCAAGCCCACGAGGGTCACTATCAATGAATAATTAATCGATGTAGATTAAAAATGAGACTGAAATTTTACCTTGAAAAAAAAAAAATTGGGAAAAAAAATATGAGTGGGAATCGAACGTGGATCCCCAGCGTTATAGCTGCGGTACGTAACCACTGCACCACTGCGCTATTGTGCTATTATGAGTTTTCCAAAATGATCAACATTCAGAAACGTCACAATTTCCTATTTTGTTATGAATAAACAAAATCAATCGGATTTTAAATGGTTGATGTTTCTTAGGGAAACGCCCTGTAACTGCAATTAATATTAAATCGTTTTAGACATTCGGAGTGGCTATTTACCCCGAATTTGTTCTATTGCGATTCGTAATTGATCAT
>NW_021680774.1:18628-30039 GCF_001412515.2 Diachasma alloeum
TTTTCAGAACCCAGAAATGGTTATTTTCAGAAACCACCGGCCCTTTTCAGGGCCACAAAATGATAAACGTGGAAAATTTAATAAAGCTAATGAATCTTGTTATATTTGCAAAATGTATTCTCTTGTACTGGAGACGATTGCACCCGCGATTTGCGGGAAATTGGATTTTCCTGTTGTTACCCTCGCAGTGTTTCACCCTTACCCTTGTGAATCTTACGGCATTTGATCCTCCCTTTCATGACTTTTAACCCTCATGACGTATTTCTGAGAATAAATTCTGAAATTTCGAATATTTCCTTTTCTATGTACAAATGATAAATATTGTGGGATTGAAAATTGAAAAAAATTATAAAATATTTAATGGAATTGCAATTTTCCGGTCGTTATAACGACAAAAATGCTTAAACACTATTAAAACTTAGGAAACTTTCTTATTAAATCTTAAAGTCCCGGAAATCTAATAAAAAATCTAATAAAAAATAAAGTAGAATTTTGAAAATGAATAGGAAAATGCAATTCCGCAATAGAATAAGCAATTTCATAGACGAATTGATCCCAAACCGATTTCAAATTCACTTNAAAAGTCAAGGGCTAATTCGTACAATGGCACGTAATTTTTTGAAGACAAGTATAATTCAAAAACTTTTTACAACTCCCATCAATATTAGTCATTCTGATCATTTGCTGCCTGTCAATGAGATTTCTCTTGGGCCTGAGTGTGATAATCTTGTTAGAACTTTTCCAGCAAATGTCGCTGAGCAATTTCGTCTCAGATGTTTACAGTTCTACATAACTGCAACTTCTGAAATGAAATCTCGTTTGCCACATGCACATCCCATAATTAAAAACTTGGAATTTTTGAATCCTGAGGTGGCTCTAGAAGACGTTGATGAGCGAATTNAGATTTTTCCCCTCATCTGGCATCACTGGTGGATACTGTAATGGCGACTATCGCGTGTGTCCGCTCGGGCCTGTTGCGTAGTGGTGGGGAGTCTGGGGGAGACTAGCCCCGTACGGTACTGACTCGAGTGTTGGAGATGCGAACTATCGATTCCCGGGGTAATTGTGCGCGAAATATTTAAAGATTTAAATTTAAATTTTCCTGTAATTGATTCTAATTATTTTAACTGAACAAAACTCTAATTACTTGAACTCAACGTGAAACTGAGATGGCTGAGCGGATCTTCACTCCATCTACGACCGGAATAAGGTAGCTAATCTACAGAGGGCACTCTCCGGAGAGGAATTAGGACTTTACCAACGAAAACTCAAACGCAAACCCAACTTAACTTGACTAAAAAACCAATGGCGATCCGTTTCGACGACTGGGCAATCGTCTCCACGGCCTTCCAACTGAAAGCGCTAACACTCTCACTCAAGGGAGCGCAAGCATTTCAACTCGACCTATGTACTCACTCTATCGACAAACCAAAAGGGTTACAAGAAATACTAGGTAGCACATTATTTTGACCAAATATTCCACGGTGATATCCTGATCCTTAACTGAATTTACGTAGGAAAATCTCAAAAATACTAAACTTTAACTCAACAAAACTGACTCGAAAGAAATATCTGCAAAATATCTGGTTTATTTAATGAAGTTATTTAATGAATATTATTCTAAAAATTTAGGGAATCGATTCACGCGATAGGTAACCAATTTAAGTAGTTCTCCGAACTTAAGGTAGCTCTGAAGTAGAGTTAAGATAGCAGGTAGCTCTAATTTTCCGTATAGATTTTTATCGCGAAGAAAAAGTAACGATTTATAAATTTTTACTCTCTCTCTCTCTCTCTCTCTCTTTCTCTCTTTCTTTCTATCAGGAATTCTATCTTTCACTATCAGGAATTATACGATTTTGGCTCATTTTATCTGCTTCGAAAATCACCTTTTCATTTTTCAGTCATTTCATGTATTCACTATCCGGAGGTTAGATTTCCTTCCTTGTTATTCTCTTTTAATAGGTGATGCGCATGCGCGTCATGCGTTATTTCGGGTTTCAGTTGACTATAGTCAACTGNTTTTCGGGTTTTAGTTGAGTGTGAGTAGGCGCTCAAAACCCGCTACTTTCCAGTTGACTATAGTCAACTGAAACCCATGCGGTTACACGCACGTATCATATAAAACACTTTGTGGACCGTATGATGAACGCAATTTTTCGTCACGGGCCTCGAAAACCGCGATCAAACTAAGCGAAGATGGAATAAGAAAGAATAAAGTAAACTAATGGAGAATAATATAATCTAGCGAAGGAACGCTTCGCGAAGCGCCCCTTCGCTAGTGTTGTATTAACTCTGGGTTCAACTCTGGACCCAGTCTTGGTCACAGAGTTGTATATTTTATTATTGATCGTGTTGTCAATGTTGTTAAATAAGGAGGGATGACGGGGAAGGTATATCATAATATTATTCAAGTGATTCTAGGTTAATTTTTCATACAGAAGAGTTGCCAAAGTTCATTTCAACAATGTTGTAGCAACCCTGGGTTCAACTCTGTTATGTCCTGTGGATGTTACTAAAACCACAGTGGCGGCTTTTGAAATATTGAGCGCCAAACTTGACGAGTGGATACGTTAGCCGCTAAACCTCTAATGAGGACTCCAACGAAGTTGACTCGTTCGTGACGGAATAATTGGGTTGGAGGTTTATTTTTTAAATAAATCCATTAGACCAGTGCTTAGGGGAGCACATTAACACTTTATTTATTAAACTTGTTTAACTCGAAAAACTTTAAACTGTGAACTATATATTCAATAAACTTATGAAAACTTTAAGTAAACTTTAATGAAAACTAATTGAAGAGAGAAGCTCGAAGAGTTGTCGGAACAACAGCCACGATGGGACTAACTAAAACTTAAACATAACTTTTAGGGTTGGGTCCTACAACCCCTACTAGCCCATGAGTTGCGCACGCAAACCTGGCCCAGGGGAAAGGGA
Organism: Diachasma alloeum; assembly: GCF_001412515.2. Taxonomy (NCBI): domain Eukaryota; kingdom Metazoa; phylum Arthropoda; class Insecta; order Hymenoptera; family Braconidae; genus Diachasma; species Diachasma alloeum. The sequence goes on from NW_021680774.1 coordinate 21,563, forward strand.
AAACTAAAACCCAAGGGAAAACGGGAGAAAAGGGGAGCGTGTGACGTTGCAAGTTTTCCCCTCAGAGTGTTTCAGGCCCTCTTAGCGATACAATGAACAGAGGAGAGCCCACACGTGTCGAATACATGTTACACAGGAACTTTCGAAATAAACAGGACTGAGATTTTACGACGTGGGACCGTGACCGTTAATTTTACTTTCCTCTCTAAGTTTTGGATTTTTTAAGGTAAAGCCTTTTCCGTGACGAGTTTTGGAGGGCAATAAATTTGGATTTAAACTCAAATATTTGACATTTATAATTTTCTATAACGGTTCTTCTCACGATTGTGGAGTTATTTTCTTCCTCTGTTCATTAAAAATATCATTTTAAAAATCATTTCCAAACCATAATTTGAATCTCGCGGATTTTTATGGCCGACTAATAGTGCCATCTACGAAATTCAACGTCGGGACGTTACAACTCTAGACCCAGTCTTAATCCCAGAGTTGTGTATTTTACTGTCGAAAAAGCTGTTAATGTGGTTAAATCAAAAGGAGTGACAGGGAGGGGGTATCATGACATCATTCAAGTGATTCGAGATTAATTTTTCGTATAGAAGAGTTACCAAAGTTCATTTCAACAATGTTATAGAAACCCTGGGTTTAACTCTGGACCCAGTCTTGGTGACAGAGTTGTATATTTTATTGCCGAAAAAGTTGTTAATGTGGTTAAATCAAAAGGAAGGGGGAAGGAGGTGGTCTCCGGATATTATTCACGTGATTCTAGGCCATTTTCTCATATAGGGGAGATGCCAACGGTCATTTACAAATTTTGGAGCAACCCTGGGTTCAACTCTGGACGCAGTCTTGATCCCAGAGTTGTGTATTTTATTTTCGAAAAAGTTGTTAATGTGGTTAAATCAAAAGGAGGGCGGGAGGAGTTATCATGACATTATTCAAGTGATTCTAGGTTAATTTTTCATATAGAAGAGTTACCAAAGTGCATTTCAACAATGTTAGAGCAATCCTGGGTTCAACTCTGGACCCAGTCTTGGTCACAGAGTTGTATATTTTATTGTCGAAAATGTTGTCAATGTGGTTAAATCAAAAGGAGGGGGTCTCCGGATATTATTAGTGATGCCGCAAGAGAGCGTGAACGGCGAGACAAGACCGGAGAANTATGCATTTTTTCGGGTTTTAGTTGAGTGTGAGTAGGCGCTCAAAACCCGCTACTTTCCAGTTGACTATAGTCAACTGAAACCCATGCGGTTNCGAAAATGTTGTCAATGTGGTTAAATCAAAAGGAGGGGGTCTCCGGATATTATTAGTGATGCCGCAAGAGAGCGTGAACGGCGAGACAAGACCGGAGAAATTGCGCGAGAGACGAAACAATAGAACGAGTCTCTTGTCTCGCGCGGCCGCGAGACAAGACAAGAGAGGCAAGGCGAGAGACGAGAGAACTGGCAAGAGAGACGAGAAATTCGGATCATAATTTATTCAATTTATGACAAATTAATATCTAATATCTCTCAATAACTACTCAAATGTTGTTTGTGGCAAAAATTAATGCAAAAAAAACGAAAAATAAGAATTTTTGAAAGCGAAAGTGACGATTTCCACTCAGTAGAATGGAAGCTGAATTAATTCATTGGAGGATTATGAACTGTTAATGATTAGCTCGTTCGTTGTAAATATCTGAAATAGTTGCCAAACGGTTCTTCCTTCTTTTGTTGTTATTATATTTAATTTAAGTAGACACGTATGAAAAAATTCAATAGAAAAACCTAGCGAATTCGCTAGAAAATTCCTTAGGATTTCTATAGAATTTTATATAAATTTTTGGCCGTTTCTATTGACACGTTCAATAATAAATATTCTATAGAAGAAGTCAATGGAATTTGATTTTTCTATACAACTTATTCTATTGAAATATTTTCTATATAGATTTTTCTAAGCTCAAATTTTCTGAGTTTTTTCTTCATTCTAATTTCCTTTTCTTCAGAAAACTTAGAAAAATAGAGTTGAAGAAATTCTATAGAAAATCTTCAATAGAATAAGTTGTATAGAAAAATCGAATTCTATTGTCTTCTCCTACAGAATATTTTCTATCGAATGTGTCAATAGAAACGGTCAAAAACTTATAGAAAGTTCTATGGAAATCCTACACAATTTTCTAGCGAATTCGCAATGTTTTTCTATTAAATTTTTTCGTGCGGGGATGGTGAGAAAATTATTTTTTTCTCCTCACCAACTGAAAATTTCCAAGTTTCACCATAGACCTCCTCAATTTCCGAATAATTAATTATTAATAGATCACACGAGTTCCAACATAAATCAAGAACACGAAATTATAGAAAATGATTATTAGACGATCGATTCATGTGTTTTATATTGAGTTTCCAAATAATTCCCTACACATCATACAAACATCATAAATGTTCTATTTCTCTACTTTCTCACATCACAATAGTTGGAGTTTCATCTTTGGAACTTGTTCAGACGTGAACCAAGAGTTCATGCATAAAAATCATTCAATACGAGTATGTTTAGTACATTATCGATTCCCGTGCTTTATATTCAATAATAATCTATTCTATCTGAGGTATTCCATGCAAAATGAGTGATTCATGGTGATTTTTCTGTGATTGGGGGGCTAGGGAAACTAACTCGTAATTTTTTCAAATTTTTTCGACAGCTCATTTCGGAGGTATAATATTTTTTTGGGCTTTTTTTCCCCATTAATTCTAATTATACTTATCCGATTTTAATTCATCGTCCTCGCAAATGTTCCATTTCCCACCATCTATGAGAATATCTTGGGCCAGATTTCATTTTTCGATCCCTCGGTGCTCATAATAACCAATTAAAAAAAAAAAACGTTGGAATACTTGATCTTTCAAAATTACGTCACGTTTCATTTTTCTCATATTTTTCTCAGTAACTTTTGACGTGGATACGTCTATATTTTCGATAGGGGGGTCATTCCGAACGTGCCTACTGACTGCCAGCGCCCCTGGAGGCCGGCGTACAAACTAACGCGCGTCTCTCTCTCTCTCTCTCTCTCTCTCTCTCTCTCTCTCTCTCTCTCTATATATATATATATATATATTCTTATGTATATAAAAGAACATTTTTCAAGGCGTAAAGGTCTCGCGGCTCAATTAGAGGCCGTCCGCATGATTACGAGTTTTAGACTTGAAATTTTTCGCTCTTATAGAACGTATTAAAAGATGCTAAGAAAAAAAATCAAAATATAGTTTTTGATCGGAAATTTTCTAAATTTTCCGAAAATGATGTTCATTTTCTCCCTCCACCCCTCCTCCATCGTGAAAATCGAAAAAGAACCTCTAAACGTCATTTTTGGCAAATTCGCCATTTTTTTTTCAAATCTGATATTTTATCTCAAAAATTCAGAGAATTTCCGATCAAAATCATATTTGAAACTTGTTCGCTCCTATGATGCTCATCTGCAGAAAAATGATTCTAAAAAAGCGAATATTCGAAAAATAATAATATTGTACGATGAAGACGATATTTCCATAGAAGATGATGATATGGAAAATAGAGAATGTTCCCATGAAATATGGTCTTGGTTCTATGATATTCATCATTTTTCGAATATTCATTTTTTTGTCTGTTATTTTTCTTTACTTGAGCATTATAGAAGCGACTAAGTTTCAAATATGATTTTGATTGGAAATTTTCTAAATTAAAAAAAAATAGATTTAAAAAAAAAAGGCGAATTTGCCAAAAATGACGTTTAAAGGTTTCTTTTTCGAATTTCACGATGGAGGAGGGATGGGGGGAGAAAATGAACATCATTTCCGGAAAATTCCGAAAATTTCCGATNAAAAATCGGAGAAATAGAAACCAAGTTATGGAAAAAAGCCCAAAAAACAAAGGAAACATCATATCTCCAAAATAAGTTGTTGAAAAAAATCAGAAAAAATTAAGAGATCGATTTTTTAGCCCTCCAATCGTAGAAAAAATCTCCATCAATCTCCAAGAGGGTGAGGGTCAGCCGTTGGCTCATTTAGCGGATAATATCTCAGATAGATTATGAAAAGATCAATTAACTGCTCTATCTTTCTACTTTCTCACTTCACAATAGTTGGTTNGCGAACGTTCAATTCGATTGAACAATTTTCGCGTAAAATCGTTAAACCTTACGCAGCCCCTCCAATTAAAAGACGGGACCTTTCCTAGTCGAGAAATCTTTTTTTCTATACACAAGTAGTACAAAGAAGAAAAAAAAAGTATCGAAAATTTTGTGGCCAGATTTCCGCCGATATTTGGCGGAATGGCCCATATATAATATCGACGCTGCCTGCGTAGTCAGCTGTTGTCAACATTGTATTTCTCGTCTGTTGTTTACGCTGAATATTCCGTGATGCCGTACCGATGTAAAATTCCCAATTGTGCAAAAGAATCGAATCACACTTTTTTTTTCTTCTCCCAATCTATTGATTCTGTCCAATGACACGCACATTTTAATTACTCATTANGGGTCAGCCGTTGGCTCATTTAGCGGATAATATCTCAGATAGATTATGAAAAGATCAATTAACTGCTCTATCTTTCTACTTTCTCACTTCACAATAGTTGGTTTCATCTTTGGAGTTAGCTTAGGGGTGAACCAAGTGTTCATGCACGAAAATGATTAAATATGTTTGTTTATTACAAACAAACAAACCTTTATCAATCACACAAACATTACCAATGCTTTAGTTTTTTTCATTCTCCTATGACAATAGTTGGAGTTTTATCTTTGGAGCTAGTTCAGACGTGAACCAAGAGTTCATGCACAAAAGTAATTCAATATGTTTGTTGGACAATCGATTCCTGTGTTTTCGAATAATGAGTCCGGCTTTACTGAATAATCGTTCAGAAGGTACGCTCGATCCACGAATTGATAGATAATCTCGAGCCATTTTTGCTAAATTAGGAAAATTCTGCTCTTTTTGAGACCACCATTCCAGAATATCTACATCCTTATTCTCTCGATCCAGTTTCAGATAATTCTCGACTTCCGTCTTCCAATCTCGTTTCTTCTCTGTACTGTATATTGAATTCAATGCTTTTGTATATTCATCCATTTCCGAGTCATTACTGATGGGAATAATTCCCTTCGATGGTGGGTTGTCCAACGAAGCAGCGTATTCTGTTCGGAAAATCTCTTCAAATTTGTCATACGATTCCTTCTTGAGATCCTTCCCCCATTGGGTTCTATCAAACGTCTCCAGCTTGTGCCGTGGATCCAAGACCAGTACAGCACCATAAATCCAATTTGACTTATTATAATGTTTGATCAATTTATCACGTTCTGCCTGAAAGGCGAGAATCAGATTTTCATCCGTTTTATCGCGACCGGGTTTGTTATCAAGAGATTTACACAGCGCTTCTGTACTGTCAAGCAAAATGTTGACTCCTACAACAACTGAAGCAATAGTTGGATATCGATCTCCTCCCAAGACGTTTGAAAATTTTTTGAAGCACTGCAAGAAGTTTCGCAATTTTCCGAGGAAAATCCATTCTTCTTTCTCAATGAGCAAATGGGATAACGTTGCGTTATTCTGTGCTAAAGCAGAGATCGATTTCTGCATCCTTAACCCTGCGGCAATCAAATCGTGCGTACTATTCCATCTCGTTGAGACATCCAAGGGTAAATGAATGAAATGTTTTTGGAAGGCTGAGCAACAATTTCTGAGTTTGTTCTTCAACTGTTCAGACTTTTTCAGTTTTTTACAGATGCTGCGAAGTCTAGCAATCGGCGAATTGGTGTTGCTCTCTTCAGGATTTTCTTCCATTTCTTCATCAGTCGATTCGTCCTCAGAGTCCATTCCGTCTATGGAATCATCCGCACAATGCTCCAATTTCAACATTTTGAGAGTTCCTTGGACAGCCAAATTTACGACATGTGCAAAACAATGAAAATGTTGATTCTTGACATCAAAGTCCCTTCTGTCGTTGCCTAATAATTTACCGAGTTCTTTCATAAATACGGTGTTGACAGAGGCATTGTCGAGGGTGATCCCTTGTATTTTATTTAACAATCCAGATTTCTTCAACGAATCATAGAACATGTTGGCCATGTCGAATCCCGAGTGTCGTCCTACACAGGGAATGAAATCTACAGCAAGTGAGTGCATTTTCCACGATGCATCAATGAAGTAAGCGGTGATGCCATAATAAGACTTCCCTCTGATTGATGTCCATCCATCCATAGTGAACGATATTTTAGACGCATTTTTCTGTAGAATCTCCATCACTCTGTCTCGCATATCTCGATAAGTGGATGAGGCCAGATCTGTCATCGCAGTTCGTTTAGGATAATGATAATATGGACTTTTACCACGCATGAATGTTTGAGTTGATTCATCGTTGAAGAAGTTCAAAGGCAGATATTTGATGCAAACCCACTCCACCAAGTCCAAATGAAATGTTCGTTCATCCACAATCTAGGAGAGAAAATAATAGCTCATCAATTCACCAATTGAAAATAAGGAATCAGTGATTTCATTTTTTTTTATAGCTTAGTTCACAAATTACATGAAGCTGAAACTAGCGGAAGATTCGCTAGTGGAAGATTCAATTTCATATCTAATTGTTTAAATAATCTGAGGACTATCAAATTTCTTGGGTATATAGATTATATCTATGTGGAGTTTATCCACGAATATTTATTGTTTTTACTCAGAGGTTTTTTTGTTATTAACAAAAACAGATTATTTCAATCAATTTCATAATTTGATTTTTTCAATGAATGTCGAGGTACATGGGATCCCAACAATTTGAGAAAATACTCTCCACCCTTGTATCGAGTTTATCCACTTTTTTTTATTGATTCAGAAAACAACTTTTTTTGGTTTTGTTAATTGGTAAAATAATGGGAAAAAAGAGTAAAAACTGAAATTCGACCCATACAATTTGAGAACGTATTGTCCACCCATTTATCGAGCTAATACACCTTTTTGTTTTTCAATTAGAAAAAAAGAGTCACAAGGGGCTGAGCCGAGGGTCATAAGGGTCACTTTGGGGCGAGTCGAGGGTCATGAGGGTCATTTAAAGAGAGTCAAGCATCACGAGGGTAACTTGGGGGTGAGTCGAGGGCCATGAGGGTCACTTGGGGCAGAGTCTGAAAAAACACTTGATACTTGACTCTCCCCAAAAATAATATTTTTAGTACGGGCTAGAAATCTTGGCCATGAAAGGAAAANATATGGGCTAGAAATTTTGGCCATGAAAGGAAAATGTCCGTGCAAAAACATTGGTTGGTAATTTGTGGATCACCCGTTATATTTACGTGAAGAAAAATGAATAATTTATGTAAATGAAAGAATAAATAATGGACATAATAATAATAGCAATAAAGAATGGTAAAAAAATAAATATTCACCTTTGTGGTAATACCATGAAGGTTTTCTCTTGTCGTCTGTATATTATCAACATCCTCACTTATTGGGAAAAGTTTGCAGTAAATGTCCTTGTGATTTTTCTTCAAGTGCCACTTTAGCCCTGATGTGTTACCATTTGACATTTTAACATCTACTTGGATGGTATTGGCTTTGCAAAGTTTACACTTCCCAAATTTGATAGTATCCTTGAATATTCCTTCAAAATACGGATTCCAACGTTCACCGATAAATGCACTGCCATCATTAGTCTTCGATTTTTTAGCTTGCTGTGTGCTCGGAGAACTTTCACTGGTTCTTTTCATCATAGCAATTAATGATCACTGTTTACTTGAATCCACACGAATAACATACACTCAGTTACACATACCCATACGATCGTTAAAAAAAACGTTGGTTGTTGGCGAAGAAGGTACGAGGTATTCTCGACGTTAGTTGAACTCAAAGTGACCGAAATGCTGCAGCCGCAGTTTCTCGACCTTCCCGAAAATTTGGGAAAAATTTTGAAATCGTGCAATAAATTAAGAGAGAAGATGGGGTTCGCGGGGGAGGTATGTCCAAGAGGTACAATCGATGAAGGGTACGCTTGGAGATATAAAACAACACATGGTACGGCGAATCGAACAATCGGTTTACCGAAAAGGTAGGAAAGGTGCCATAAAGAAGGGTAGAAGGCCGATAGAAAAAATTTGTCAGTAAACACACAAAGATTAAACCCTTGATTTATAAGTCCACGTGTGGGGAAAAGTCTAGAGTGTTCAGCTACTGTCGTGGTGAGAAGATTTATTGCTATGGTTTATCAGCAATATTTTGAAATTTATAATAAATGCGAATGTTCAAAATTTTCATTCGACACGAAAATTCCAAATGTCAAAAAAGATTAATAAATCAAAACAATTTCGATCGAGATCATATTTCACAACTTTTTGCTTGTATGCTAGTATGCTGCAGAGTCAGAATGAGAATGAAGAATAAAAAATGAATATTCCAAAAATCGATTTCTTATGGTCTCTGCATATTATAACGTTACTAATAAATGAGAAAGCAAGATGTACCAATAAAAATGATTATCTTATGAATGAAAAT
>NW_021680774.1:30049-89284 GCF_001412515.2 Diachasma alloeum
CGATCGAGATCATATTTCACAACTTTTTGCTTGTATGCTAGTATGCTGCAGAGTCAGAATGAGAATGAAGAATAAAAAATGAATATTCCAAAAATCGACTTCTTATGGTCTCTGCCTATTATAACGTTACTAATAAATGAGAAAGCAAGATGTGCCAATAAAAATGATTATCTTATGAATGAAAATCATGAATAAATTATGAAATGAGGGAGAATCGAATTTTGGGATGGTCATTTTTTGTTCCCAATTTTCGGTTTGACTCTGCAGCGTACAGGCGAACAATTTTGAAACATTATTCCAATCAAAAATATGTATTTTTTCTAAAAATTATCAGATTAGAGGAAAAAATGGAAAACAGACGGAAATCAACGTTTGCAATTTTATTTTTCCATTTGCATAGTGAAATTGAAGTCGGGAGAAAAATGATCATCATTTTTTGAAAGTTCAAAAAATTTAAGAGCAAAATCCATGCTTCGAGTTCGTTTTTTAAATTTTCAAAATCATTAAATTAGATCGAAGAATAACGAGACGAAATCTTACAATCTCGCAGAGCGTAACTGATTAACCCGCGGGATTTTGGCTAGTCACATATTCTCTTTTTTATAAGTATTCGAAAGAAACAAAAACTAAATCATCCCAAATTTTGAGGCTGGATTTTCCTTCGATATTCGGTGGAACAGTTCATATATATTTTTATCAGCCGGCAGAAATTTCAAATGATTCGAGAGAACGCAAGACAAGACAAGACAAGACGACAAGCATCTTGCTCTCTTGGGAAGACGAGAGAAGGGTTTTGTCTCGCCCGGCGATACAAGACAAAACGAGAGAGTTTCCACCACATGGCGAGACAAGACACGAGAGTAACCGATTCTCGTCACGTCTTGACTTGCGGCATCACTAGATATTATTCAAGGGATTCTAGGCCAATTTTTCATGCAGGGGAGATGCCAAAGTTCATTTTTTTAAAATTATTTTCTCTCGTATACCCTTCCGGGTTTTTACGATTTGTTCCCTTCCCACCCTTCAACCCCCTATACCGCATTCGCCGAAGGACGAGGGAAAACCTCACTTGAGGGAAAAACCTGCCCAGGTACAGTCGTCCCTTTAACGAGACTCCCGCTCGACAGTGAAACTGTGAGATTAGAGTGTTACAAATTTTGGCTCCCCAGCCGGATATCGAACCCGGGTCGCTCACGTGCCAATCCCATACTCTAACCACACAGCCACGGCTGTCGGTAAAGTTCATTTTAATAATGTTATAGAAACACTGGGTTCAACTCGGGACAAATTCTTAATCCCAGAGATGTATATTTTATTGTTAAAGAAGTTGTAGATGAGGTTAAATGAAAGAGATGAGGAGGGGGGAGGTCTCGTGACATTATTACTATCACATTATCAATATCACTATCACATTTATTTAAAGGAGGCTAGAAGGAGGGGGTCTCAGGATATTATTCAAGTGATTCTAGGTGAATTTCTCATCTAGGCAACTCTTCTATACGAAAAATTAACCTAGAATCACTTGAATAATATCATGATACCCCCTCCCACCCCTCCTTTTGATTTAACCACATTAATCACTTTTTCGACAATAAAATACTTAACTCTGGGATCAAGACTGGGTCCAGAGTTGAACCCAGGGTTGCTCTAACATTGTTAAAATGACCGTTGATATCTCCCCTACATAAAAAATAGACCTAGAATCATTTGAATAATATCCTCATACCCCCTCCCATCCGCCCCTCCTTATTTAACAACATTCACACACCGTTTAACAGTAAGATATACAACTCTGAGATTAAGACAGGGTCCAGAGTTGAACCCAGAGTTGCTACAACATTGTTGAAATGACCGTTGGTATGTCTCCTAGATGAGAAATTCACCTAGAATCACTTGAATAATATCCTGAGACCCCCTCCTTCCAGCCTCCTTTTGATTTAACCACATTAATAACTTTTTCGACAATAAAATATACAACTCTGTGACCAAGACTGGGTTCAGAGTTAAACCCAGGTTTTCTATAACATTGTTGAAATGAACTTTGGCTACTCTTCTATGCGAAAAATTAACCTAGAATCACTCGAATAATGTAATGATACCCCCTTCTGTATTGTATGTATATGTAACTAGACACATCAATAGTTTCGTAAACAGTCGATAGACAGCGCTGTATTTTTGCTATATAATGACGTACATGTGGATTTTGCTTGCTTTTACTCTACGGTCTTTCTAGAATACTTGTCACGAGTTAGATACCAGATGGTATAATAATAAAGGAATGAGTCTAACTTTTATAAGTCTTGTGGTTAATTATTGACCAAAAATTACCCTCGGTTTGACACTTCATTGGCGACGAGGATAAAAAAAATAAAGAAATTGATTAGAAATGGAGGGACAACAGCAGCATGGCGGTGGTTTGTTGGGTCAGGCTGAATTGGAACAGATGCGCCGATAATTGATGAGAGATTATCAGAATATTGTGGCACAAAGTGCAATGGTGAAACATTTACAACAAGAGCTGGTGCAACAGAGATAAGCCGCTGAAAATCGTTTGACTCAACGGGAGGAAGCATTGAGACGTCTTCAAGAACAAATTGAACAGAGAGCCAACGAGCACATGCAGGTTAATGACGAAGCGGGAGTTCAAGGTGAGCTTCAAGGCCGTGTTATCGCTACTGCAATTGGTATCATTGAGAATTTCGTCATAACACCTGACTTTACTCAGTGGTCAGAGCGATTGGAACAGTTTTTCCAGGCCACAAATATTCTAACTGGAAATTTTGTGGCTACGTTGTTGTCATCAATTGGTGCCTCTGGGTATGCTCTATTGAGTGATTTGTGTTTATCTGATTAACCAAGGTCAAAAACTTATAATCAGTCGACGGAAATTATGAAGAATCATCTTCATCCAAAGCCTAGTATTTTCACTGAGAGATATAAATTCAAAGAATGTAGGCAAGCTGAAACAGAGGACATTAATCAATACATTGCAAAATTGAAGAAATTATCAGCTTACTGCGAATTTGGCACTAATTTTAGTCACAGTATTCGTGATCAATTCGTTTGGGGATTGAAGAGTGAATCCATTAAAAAAAAATTGTTGGGCGAGAATGATTTATCGTTGGCGAGAGCTGTGCAGGTGGCAGCTGGATTGGAATTGGCAATGAAAAGAGTTCAATTGATGGGACCGTTAACGAAGGAGGTGGAAACGGTTAACTACGTGAACAAGTATCAGCAGAGACAGCAAACAGCACATCACGGCGAGCAGAGATTCAAACGTTATTGTTGCGGAGGGATAAGCCACAGTAGGAATCAGTGCAGGTATCGATTTTTGAAATGTAATTTATGAGGAACTCAAGGTCATTTAGAGAACGTGTCGTAAAGAGAAAGAAATTCATAGGAACAGGAAAATTGGTGGTACAGAAAATCAGATATTTTTAAACGAAGTGGAAAACGAAAATGGAATTTTGATCGAATCTTTACTTTAGTGGAGGAAACAGATAATAGTGATAATGGAATTTTCATGATTGCACCACTAACAATCAAACTGAGAGTTGATAACGTTGACATTGATTTTGAGATTGACACTGGTTCACCTGTTTCAGCAATTTCTGAAAAGGATTTTATTGAGAATCAATATTTTTCTCAGTGTAAATTGTCTGAAACAGGGAGAAAGTTTAAGAGTTATTCTGGGGATGTTATTATGCCCTTGGGGTTTCTCAAGACAATGGTTGAATTTGAAGGGAAAAGATGGGAATTAGAATTACTTGTATTACCAGGAAATAGTTCTACAATTGTTGGTCGAGAATGGTTAAGTAGAATGAAAATTCCATTGTTTAGTATTACTGACAGAAATGAAAATTTGAATATTGTTTCAGAAAGGATGACAAAAGAAACGTTGGCTGAGGAGTTTGAAACGGTATTTACAAATAAATTGGGGAAGTATACCAAAGGTCAACTCTCTTTGCATTTGAAAGGAAGTCCATCCAATTTTCTGTAAACCGAGACCATTACCATATTCGATGAAAATTAAAGTAGAAAATGAAGTAAGTTTTTGGGATTGTAGCAAAGCGGAAAATTGGTTAAAAAAATTAAAAACTGCAAAATTAAGCGTCTATGCGATATTCTTTGCTTTACGCCGACGAAACCGTGATAGACAGAATAAAAATGCATAAAACTTAATTTGTAGAGCATAAAATTTTCTACAAAAAAGTCAGTGGTGGTATTTTCGTAATTTCAACCGTCAAGTCAAAATTTAACTACGAAAAAACTGATTTGCCGCCAACACCGAAAAGTCCATTTTAGTTACAAAATGCAAATAATTTATGAAAAAGTTGATTAAAAAATCTGAAAATACATAGGATGCATCTTGACCCTTCACAGAATGTCTCCAGGAGAGGAATTTTTTTTAAAACCATTTTTCGTTTTTTCAGGAGTCTCCATTTTTCTCTTTTTTTTCATTTTTTAACCAAAATTTGCCACAACGTAACTTTCGATTCAATAATCTTATTAGAATAAGAACAAAAGTTGATTTCTTTTCGTTCTCTCCTCTCCATTTTCACTTTATTGACCTTTTCACTCAACTTTCATATTTAACTTATTATTTGTTGATAAACTAAAAAAATTGCTGTTTTTTCAATATATATATTGTAACATGATAAAAATCATGTACTGTTCCTCGCCGGAACTGACCGCGGATCATGGGGGGAAAATTAGTCGTTTACCCCAGCGAGGAGTCGGATCACCCAGAGCCACAACTGTCAATTTATTTTTATTTTTATTATTTGACTATTTTCCTTCTTTCCATTCCCTCGAACTCTGTCGATCGCGCTCACCGTGGGTTACGTGAGCTTCGCGGCGAAGAGAGTGGAGCGGAGCCTCGGGGAGAGCTACAAGACGGCGCGATAGCTGAGGAGCAGCACACCGACGAGCACGCACCGAGTCGGGGAGACTCACACCACGTAGGACGCGAAAGACGATCGTCGCACGCCAGCAGGCATCTCAGGCCTCTACGTGCGAACCCCCACCACCTCACCGATGGAACGGCGGCACAAGGCCGTTCAGTAAAAAAACCGATGCTACAACATTGAGGGAGCATCGGATTATGTTGACTCCTGCGCCGCTCAACGCGGATCATATCCACCGACCGCGAGGCGCAAGTCCCAGCTTCTGGGACTAAGGATTTTGGAATTAGAACCATTGTAAAAATACTCAAATTGTTGAATCCCCTGGATTTTTCGCGCTCTATCACGTGATCGGGTGGGGGGAGGAGAAATTGAGGGGTTCCTCGGGGTGATGTACGGCCCCGACGAACACTTTTCGCTGGGATTTATTCAGATCAAGTCGCTCTGCGCAATTTAAGTTCATTCGCTCTCCGAGCTATTTGACCGAACAAAAGTAAAGTACGTGGTAGTGTTGTGCCCGTTTGTTCCGGCTTTATTTTCCTACGTCGCCATACTGAGGGTCCAGACGAGTCTGCCTGGTGTTCTCGCGAAATCACGGTGAGCGTCTTATTTCGTTGTGAGTGCACGCATCCTTCCAGTAGTGAATCCACTCCGGCGCCCATTTTGGGGCCGCTTGAAAATCTACTAGAGTCTGCTTGTGACGCGGCACTCTGTAGCCTCCAGCTACCTCTTGATTTGATTTTTTTATTAGTTTCTCTACTTGATCTTTATTACCAATTTTCGTTTGTGGGGAAAACTAGTCCTAACTCATCTGTTACGTCGACCTTTCCCAATAACTTTTGTATCGTGGCTCTCGCGTCGTCGTCGCTTGTGGGTGATCCTCGCGTCTTAGCGTCTCCCACGCATCTTGAAAGTTATTACTATTTCTTTTCGTTAATTACCCTAACTCTCGTATGTACGAGTAAAAGATCACACTTGATTTATGATTTAAAAATATAATTTTTTTTGTGTTTTGTAAACAATTGCATATTGTTGAGTAAGCTCATTGTAGCCTGTTCCCACACGCCTCCGCGGTTATCTGAGCTAGTCGTGGAACGCGGCTCAACGGTGTGACCTTATCCTTTGGCGGTTAAAANTTGGCGGTTAAAAGGACTGGCGCCCTTTTTGGCATTTTGTCTCCTCTCGTTATTCCCGTCGTTCTAATTCCGGGTTGAGAGGGTCCAAAAGGGTCGCTGAAAGTTCGTGGAGAACCACGCGTCTGAATCCCGCAGACGCGCTTGGAAAAATGCCTTACAACTTTTTGGCGACCGACGTGGGGCCTTCGGGCAAATCCACGGGATAAGAATTGATTCATTTTTTTTTGTTTCTTTCAATAATTGAAAATTATTGGGTTTCACTTTATCTGAAATTTTATTTCGGAAAATTAAATTCTATTAAATTCACGCGTATTCGAACTGAAATTTCTCGTGATTTAATTTCATTGGGTGAGTTATTCGCGCTGAATTAAATTATTTGGGTATTAATATTCCTCGGCCTCGAGTTTAACACTCGTCTTTATATTCGGGTGTATCGACCCATTTCATTTCGCCGCTATTTTCGGGTTTGTTTACTTCGCGCTGGAATGTCGTGCGGAGAGTCGAGCAACACTGAACGCTCGGTATCGGAAGTCTCTCTCGCACAATTTCTACGGACCGCTCTCGCTTCACGCGTTTAGTGGGACCCGTCGGCGTAGTGGGGAATTATCGATCGGCCACTATCAGCTGTTTGAGTGGGACTGCACTCTCGGATTTCTCATATTCCCGAGCGGGGTAATTGACCTCGCGCGCTATATTGCGAATTGGGGAAATTATTTTGTTTTCCCTGGTTTGTTTTTTTATTCCCCTTTTGCAAAAATTATATTTTGTTTGCAAAAATTATTTTTAAATTTTTCTTTGTTTTTGTTTTTTTTTTGCAAAATAATTTTTTTTATTAATTTTGTTTTTGCGTACAAAAAAGTTTTTTGTGTTTGCAAAAGTTAATTTTTTTTGTTGCAAAATTATTTTTTTTATTAATTGGTTCTCTTGCAAAAATTATTTTTCCGGTAGATTTTTTTTTTGCTTTTGCAAGGATTGTTTTTTTTTGCTTTTGCAAATTATTTCAGTCCGAGGACTGAATCAATTTTTCTTTCTCGTCAAGTTCAGACTTGAATTCAGATTTTGTTCGAATTTATTTCGGTTAGTGAATTTTTTTTTGCTTTTGCAAGATTATTATTTTTGTTTTCCCGTTGCAAGGGCTAGTTACAGTGATTTTGCTCCGGATAACTAAGCTTAGATTTGTTGGGGAATGAAGCCCTCCCATTGTATACTTCGGTTGTTAGCGCTAATCTAAAAATTTTCATCCATTCGAGGATTAACAATTTGAATAAACATGGATGAACATACGAAAGTGACGCGTTACCTCCGTTCCATGGACATCACGCGTCTTCGCGCGTTCCTGCCATCCGTCGGTGGTAGTCCAGTAGGATCACATGACGTGTTAGTCGACAGAGCGCTGCGCGCATTATTTCGCATGAAGTACGATGGAGTACCATGGTCGCTGGCCGACGATTATATTGAGGGATTGAGTGATCTCAACCTTGACGAATTCGATTTCGAGGATGCCAATGCCGCGGGGCCGGACTCAGTTCGTAATGAAGAGCTCCAGCAGCCCTTACCCGATCTCTCGCGCATTGCCCCCGCGATTCTTCAGCACGGGGTCGCACGATCCTCAGTGCTACCTACGTCGACTACGACCACTGTCACGTCGGCCGCTGCGGACAGTGTCTTATACAACATGTCGTCCATGTTTGAGAACGTGAACCGTAGCTCACGCCCGGGGATCCGGGGATCCGGGGATCCGGGGATCCCTCAACACACAAGCTCACCTCAAAATATTAGGGGATTTGTGGCAGGTGATTTACCCCAATCTTCGGTTCAGTAGACTCTGAACCAAACTCCAAGAGATACCCGCGGTTCGTACTATCGGAACCAAGGTTATCCAGATCCAGTCGTCCCGGAAGTACCAACTAATACCCCGGGGAGAGACACCTCTAGATCCCAAGCACCACCCCCGAGAATGGGCGGTCAGGGGACCACAAATTCGAATCGGTACGAGGGGCCTCAGTATTATCAGGGGTCCGGGGCCATTCCCCGCACTTGATATGGTCAAGCGGAGGGCAACACCACCGTAACCACCAGTGCCTCAAATCCGAATCAGGAGGCATCGACCCTCGATCAACTCGCGTCCATTATTGACGCTCATACCAGAAATCAGCGCCATCAGCGCGTTCATTTCGCGGACGAAAGACAAGCGCCTCCAAGGCCTACTATTTCAACCCCTAGTCATTCTCAGGCACCTACGATGCCAGCGGGACTTGACCCACATGTATCTTCCCCAATCGCAGGTTTTTGGATGAATGGCCAATTCTATCCAAGCTCTATCGCCTCAGATGCCCGACTAGATCATCCGTCTCCTGGCCAACAAGGCAAACGTTATAACGCGGCCATGTTTGATCGAATCTTGGGTTGGAAACTGAGCTTCTCAGGATTACCGCATGAGAGTATCGACGTGTTTATTCGTCTGTTGAGAGTGCGTCAGGAAACCTGTGGTATTCCTGACGATGAATTATTTCAAGTTCTGCCCACAATCCTTAAAGGGGTCGCATATAATTGGTGGGAAGACCGCCGCGATCGGTTCAGAACTTTTGAACAATTACGTTCCGCGCTTCTGAGTCACTTCTCCAGCCCTATTGATACGCGTTGTCGAGCTATTGTCGACATCGTGAACAGGACGCAGGGGCCTCTCGAACGCGAGGCAGATTATTTGGACGCAGTTCGTTTAATGTGGCGCTCATCGAATAATACAAATTTCTCGGAAGCAGTCCGTCTTGACATCGCGTACAACCATGTACGGCCGGAGTATCATCCGATGATTCACCGCAATGATTTCACGACTTTTGATGAACTGGAAAATCTCGTGCTAGATTTCGACAGGAGGCACAGTCGCACTCCGCTGAAACCTCCTCCAGACGCGCACGAGACCATTTACCCGCATTGCGCGTATGTTCCATCGCGCTACGTGAAAAAAAGGGGGTAAAGCGGTTGTGAAACAGATCAATGAGGTCAGTGGGGCAACCGGGCCTCAGAAGCCCACAAAAGTAAATTCAGATGCGAACAAATCCGAGCAGAAAAGTCAGTCTCGGAGGCCTTCCACTCAAAAAGCCCCTGCTGCTACTCAAGCTGCCGCGATTCAGCCTTCTGCTTCACCAGCACGGTCCTACTCAGCAGCGACAAAAGCTGCAAAGCCCAAAATTAATTTTTCAGCTGCCGGACGTACGTCCCCAGCTAAAACCCCTCAGGCTGGCACACCACCAGCGACGTCGACATCATCTAAGTCGACGGACTTCTGCCATAATTGCCTGAAGAACGGTCACAAACGCGCGAACTGTAAGCAGCTGCAGACCGAAATATTTTGCTATGTGTGTGGGACAAGGGGTGTCAAATCACCCGATTGTAAAAATCACCCACCAAAACAAACGGCAGGGGAAAACGCAAAAGGAGCGCAGCAATAAAGGGTCCCGCGCTGTCTCCCAGGGTTTCAAGGACCCAACCTACTCCTAAACCGCGCTTTTCAGACCGTCAATCCCCTAAACCGACTTTGGCTATGTCCCAGGATAAGATTTCTGAGAACGAGATGGATTTTTCGACTATCACGGTTCATAATAACCGTGGAATGCGGCTTTCTTCCAACACTAGGAATCGAGGGGCGCGTTTCAATTATTCAAGCCGGGACATCACGCAGTCTGACGTAATCCCCAACAACTCTAAATCATTGTCTAAGAGTAAAAATCCAAGTTCGAGTCGTAAACTGAACCACGGTACCGCAGTAACACTCGATAATGACGAGACTGAATATCCACCTACGTATGAACGTTTGTATCGCGAGAATTCCGAGCGGCTGATCACCGATTCGGAAAGTAATTCCACGATAAAACGCGAATGTAGGGAAAAGGAGGTTGCAGGTGCACCCGCAACGTCACATGGGGAGAAAATTTTCGCAGCGACTTCGAGTCATACCGTGGTAAAACCGCTAGGGGCGCGGATATTCTTGCCGCTGTCAATTGGCTCATATGAACTGTATGCTCTGATGGATCCCGGAGCTACCAACTCATGTCTTAGACACTTACCCGACTCGTGGATTAAAGATCTCAAATTAAAGATTAAACCACCCGCGTCGCCGATCGTTGCAATGGCTAACGGGCACGCGGAAACGGTAGCGGGGGATGTGTTAGTCCCAATCACGATTAAGGGAATGACACACATAGTAGAATTTCAGGTAACCCCTGGTTTGAATAGACCCGTGTTGTTAGGAATGGACTTTGTCCGTATTTTCGGTTTTGGCTTCGATGGTAGAGCAAATGAGTGGTGGATAGACGGTGACGATCGTCAATTCCCGATTGAAACTCGCGATTTTACCGAAGCAAATGAGATTTGTGGGTTAGTACAAACAAATGAGACTGAACGCGAATTAATAGATAAACTCGTGCATCGGTTAGTAACCCCACCACGTGAAAAAATTAAATTCACGAATTTAACGTCTCATAAAATCATAGGGCCGCGTGACCATACACCATTCAGGTTGAAAGGTTACCCGATGTCCCCAATTATCCAACAAGAACTCGTGCGGCAAGTAGAAGCACTCGTGGAGGCTGGAGTTATTCGCCCATCTGAGAGTGCCTGGAATAATCCCATCGTCATGGTGAAAAAGTCTCACGGGAAATGGCGATTATGTCTTGATTTCCGGTGGTTGCATAAATGAACGAAAAAGGACGCGTATCCCATCCCGAATTTGGTCGGAATTTTGGACAAGCTGCGTTCCGCGCGTTATATCACCACATTAGATCTCAAACAGGCCTATCACCAAGTGCCTCTGGATCCAGAAATTCGCGAATTAACTGCGTTTTCTGTTCCCGGTCTGGGCACGTTCGAATTTGTAGGGATGCCATTTGGTTTAACGAATGCACCCGTGACGTTTCAACGTCTAGCAGATAGGATTATCGGTCCTGAGCTTGAGCCCTTCGCGTTTGCGTACCTAGACGACATTATTGTCGTCACTCAGACGTTTGAAGATCATCTCAAGTATCTGGAATTAGTCCTCACGAGGCTGCGCGATGCAAACCTCGAAATAAATTTGAAAAAAGGATGTTCTGTAGTAACCGCGTCCAATATTTGGGGTTTATCGTGGATGAAACTGGTCTTCATATCGATCCTTCAAAGGTCGAACCAGTCTTAAATTATCCGGAACCACGTACCATACGTCAAATTCGACGTTTTCTCGGTATGTCATCATGGTATCGGCGTTTTATTCCCGACTTTGCCGCGATGCCCGAGCCTATTACGCGCCTCTTGCGCAAAAATACTAAGTGAAATTGGGGGGATGAACAATCGACTGCATTCACGCGTATTAAAGCCGCTCTGACGACTGCACCAGTATTATCCTGCCCTGATTTTTCGGTACCATTCACGATTCAAACCGATGCGAGTGCTTACGGTCTTGGAGCCGTCCTCACACAAACAATTGATGGAGTCGAATATGTGATCGCGTTCGCCAGTAGGACATTAACTAAGCCTGAGCGAAATTATTCAGTTACACAAAAAGAGTGTCTCGCGGTCGTGTGGGCTATTGATCATTTTAGACGGTACATTGAAGGATATCACTTCACGATTATTACCGATCACAACTTCTTACAATGGCTCCATAATCTGAAAGACTATAACACCGAGATATTAAATTTTTTCATTCTTGTACACACGATATTTTGAGAAAAAATGAAAATAGTGTTGAAATTTCATGTGATTATAGCTCTTACAATATTGAAGATTCCTATTTTGGATAGGCGCAATCGGCCGAGCAGTTTCGGAGATATTTAACCTTTTGTACAAATCTATTTCATTAAAAGGTTGAATATCTTCCTGTAGACACTCTGTAGTATGTGGTTACGGTTGTATACCTGTCACAAGGACAGGGAATTGCTACGGATCCATTCAGAAGCTTACTACCAATGGAATCGGTAGAAATAAAAAAAAGGAAAGGAGTAATAACGCAAAAAGTAACGGTCACATGCCTTCTGTCGGATGGGCTCGAACCTCTGCTTGTTTAATTCAATTTATTCATTTCAACTAATAGCTGATAGCTACAAGTGACCAGTTCGACATTGCATTGCATATATTCAGTATCATTTATAAGTACCAAACGGTACCATATGGTCCAAATTGTGTTATCGGCACTTATGTCTGGACTAACATCCCGAGTGGGTTCAAATCATTTCTGATGATACATCCATAGAGAGTTCTTTGTCGTATAATAATTCCAAGGAAACTTAATTTAGACCTGGCGTCTACAAATTTTGACTCTTATTTATATTCAAATTGAAAGATAAAAATTTTCATCATCATATTTTCTCATCAAATTAGCACTATAAATACAGAGGTGCAAAACAGAAGCTTGAGTTTGTGCACTATTAATTGTTGACAAAAATTTTTTTTGTAATTTTTTCATATTTTTGAAGGAAAGTAGCAAAGAAAATGTTTGCAGAAGTTCCGCTACGCGTAGAATGTGAAAAGTGGGGAGATCAAGCGCGTGCAGTGGGGCGCGTCCGACGACATTTCCCTAAATCTAAAATAATTCATAGCTCACTAAGTATTGAAAATATCAAAAAATACCAACATATCAAAAAATTAAAAAAAAATCAAAAAAATTTTTGACATTGAAAAAATGACAAAAATCGATAATTTTTCCTTTTATTATTAAAAATCTACGTTAACAAATGCCAAGAAAAATATGAAAAAATTCAAGATTGATCCCAATGACACAAGTTTGGGATAAAGCTACCGAGCTTGATCAAAAATTTTTCCAGTTGAATTATATATTGAAAAAACAGCAATTTTTTTAGTTTATCAACAAATAATAAGTTCAATATGAACGTTGAGTGAAAAGGTGACAATAGTGAAAATGGAGAGGAGAGAACGAGAAAAAATCATCTTTTGTTCTTAGTCCAATAAGATAACTGGATCAAAAGTTATATTATGGCAAATTTTGGTTAAAAAATTAAAAACAAGTGGATAATCGCATTTTTTGTATATGGGTATAGTTTATGTTGCTAACAAATTAGCAATATGCTTCCGAATGGATTCTTTATTTTTGAAACTTATTACTCTTATTTTTTATTGTTTTGAATAGTGACACCCATATGACCCCGTGTGACCCCCATATAATGGCATATTACTCCAATACGACCTCATACACCCCCTATATGACCCTCATATGAACCCATATCACTTCATATAACCCCATATGAGCCCATATGACCCCGTACAACTTTTATATGACCCCATATAAACCATATATGACCTCCGTATGACGTAAAGCTTCATATTGCTACTATGCAACTTAATAAATACTTATGCTGTTTTCATCATCTTTGCACTTCATCGAGAAAGCATCAAAACAATCTTTTTGAGCCATGATTTCATTGATATGACTATTAATTTTCCCAGTTTATCATGAAAAAAATGAAAAAAAAAATCTCACAAACTATATGATGTAGCTCAACAGTGATAGATGCGATTTGCATCATATTCGAGAGAATCAAGAGGCTATCAATCCAAATTTTTTAAGCCATGATTCATTTTATTCTGATAACAATTCTTGGACTGAGCGTCGAAAAATCGATTTGAAAAAACACCAATATTGCACAAACTCTATGAATAATTCAACTTTAATTGGTGTCGACGAATAGAGCATATTAACGTCTATATCCATGGAAAAATTCATGGAATTTCATCAAGCTCCTATAACGAAAATTGCGAAAACAAAAATTGAAAAAAAGTTTACATACATACATACATACAGACACCATCTAAAAATCGCATATTTTGACTTTTTAGACCATATTTAGTTACCCTGATACAAAAATTTGGAAACTTAATTTTGAACGATTACAAAGCTTCCATTCGGAAGCAAAAAGAGAAAAATGGGGACTCCTGAAAAATCGAAAAATGTTTTTCAAAAAGTTTCCTCTTCTGGAGACATTCTGTGAAAGGTCAAGATGCATCCTGATTTTTTAAAGATTTTTTAATCAACTTTTTCATAAATTATTTGCATTTTGCAACTAAAATGGACTTTTCGACGTTAGCGGCGAATCAGCTTTTTCGTAGTTCAACTTTGAGCGCGTTTGGCGGCTTGACGGTTAAAATTGCGAAAATGCCGCTACTAACTTTTTTGTAGGAACTTTCATGCTCTACAAATTGAGTCTTATGTATTTTTATCCTATCTATCACGGTTTCGTCGGCGTAAAGCAAAAATTTACGTGGACGCTTAATATTGCAGTTCTGAATTTTTTCAAACAATTTCCTGGTATGCTACAATTCCAAAAACTTAGTATGTGTTTCATATCATCCTTCCGCATGATATTTCATGGTTTTTATCCTTCTTCTATCATCTTTGATTTCGGCCAAAAAAAAGTCCTTATTTGACTGGCCTATAGCGGATTTAGAGAAAAATGGCAACACGAGTATTTTCACAAGAAAATACAACTCATAAATTGTGACCGTTTTCTAGATCCTATAATACTAATTCCTGAAAAAAGGATTAGGCGAGTCAAGAAAAGGGACAAATAAGGGGTAATTTGAGAATAATAATCTATATTCCTTTCTAAATACAATTATGATCGTCAAAAGACGTAAATAAGGCCTTTTACTTGGATCTAGGGTTATGGGTAAGGCCAGGCAACTTTTGTACACGTAAAAAAAGGAGTGACTCTAATGCAGAAAAAGGGGAGAAGCTAGTCGCGTCGAGGGAATGCAACTAAATATAAGAAGAATAACTAAATGGGGAAGAAACAAAACAGTGTAGGCTCACCGTTGGAGGGTATGAAGGGTAATATTGTGGGGACAAGAAGGAAAATGAGGGGGGTAACTCGTACTCACGAAGGGACTTCACTCTGGCGAACACGTGGAATTCCACTGGCACCTTGCACTCCTTCAAAATACCAGGGCGGTTTCCTGGGGAGCCTCCTTTCCACCTCGGGGTTTCCTGGGCACCAATACTAGAGCTGGGATGAGCTCGATGTATCAAAAGTCCTCTTTTTATCCGCCAATACTTCCGGGCGAATTTTACTGTATTCACTATTACTACTTTCGGGGCACGTGGCGATTCACGGGGCAGCTAATGCACGAGTGACGGTCTCTTCTTTTCCTTCGCAATTCGTGGGGGTTCGTCAGGTGTCGATGTCCTTCGGGTTTTAATTCGGGAGCAATCGGGGCCAATCAGCACGGGTGAGTGGTGCCGATGACCACAATCCAGGGATGTCTCGCAAGGGATTATTGCTGGTGTTGAATATTCGGGGGTCTAGTATGGGGAATTTCCAGGAGGCGATGGCTTCTCCAATTGATCGGGTGGGGCCGGAACTGATGTCTTCCTTCGGCTGATGTCTTCGTGATGTCCAGGGGCGGGGGTAGAGGGGCGATGAGGGGAAAAGTCTGGAGAAGGGGTATCCAACGGTGGCGGGATTTACCTTTTAGGAGGCAGTGTGTAGAGGGAAAAAATATGTAGAAAAATAATAAAAAATAAATGAATATGCCTCGTCACAGCTGTCCCGGGGGTAGAGAATACGTAGGGTTTCAACAACCCTGCGTTGAACGATTCAAACCTTTTACAACTAATTTTCCGGGCTACTGCTCCAGGGGAAGAGAGGCTGGAATGAAGGCTCAGAACTATTAATAACACAACATCGTTTCTTTCTTTTTGATACGGGGTATCTCCCTACATTTTCCCTTATTCACTAATAATCATTTCTGTTTTGAATTGTCGAACTCCAAATATTTTTCATTGGCTCAACCTCTCAGGTACCACGACACTCTCATCCTTACTTCCAATTAATTGAATAAAATAATAATATGATCTCAAAAAAAAAACAAAATAACTCAAAAAATACTATTCAATGGCTCTTTGGGTAACAAAAGGAAAGAAGATTACACTAATCGTCTTCGGAAGAACAAGGGGATATCTTGGGCTAGGGAGGGTGTCAGAGGGATCAAATCTAGGGGAATAGAGCCAGTCTGAGGGTAACCATGGGGTCCAGGAGGGGATACAAAATGTGACCGTTTGCTAGATCCTATAATACTAATTCCTGAAAAAAGGATTAGGCGAGTCAAGAAAAGGGACAAATAAGGGGTAATTTGAGAATAATAATCTATATTCTTTTCTAAATACAATTATGATCGTCAAAAGACGTAAATAAGGCCTTTACTGAGATCTAGGGAGTGGGGGAGGCCAGGCAACTTTTGTACACGTAAAAAGGGGATGACTCTAATGCAGATAAAAGGGGAGAAGCTAGTCGTGTCAAGGGAATGCAACTAAATATCCAAATGATAACTGAATGGGGAAGAAACAAAAGAGTGTAGGCTCACCGTTGGGGGGGTATATAAAGGAATACTTCTTGTGGCGAGGGGGAAATGAGGGGGACAACTCGTACTCACGACTTCCAGTTAAGGTCTAATCCGGGTCCTTCAGCGACTCCAGCGATTGAGCCTTCGTTCCTCCTTTCAGACTCCAGGGGCACAGTATTTAGAGCCGGGATGAGCTCGGGCACCAAAATCCTCTTCAGTCTATCACAAAATCCAATATACGGAATTTCGGGGTATATACACTATTTCTTCAACTCTTGGGGCGTACGTGGCAGGGTCCAGGACAGCGGTTACACGAAAAAACGGTCACATTGGCGCCCCCACGTCGGGCGCCAATGTGACCGTTTTCTAGATTCTATAATACTAATTCCTGAAAAAAGGATTAGGGCGAGTCAAGAAAAGGGACAAATAAGGGGTAATTTGAGAATAGTAATCTATATTCTTTTCTAAATACAATTATGATCGTCAAAAGACGTAAATAAGGCCTTTTACTTGGATCTAGGGTTATGGGTAAGGCCAGGCAACTTTTGTACACGTAAAAAAAGGCGTGACTCTAATGCAGAAAAAGGGGAGAAGCTAGTCGTGTCGAGGGAATGCAACTAAATATGCCAATAATAACTGAATGGGAAAGAAACAAAAGAGTGTAGGGTCACCGTTGGGGGGTATGGAGGGTAATATTGTGGGGATGAGAGGGAAAATGAGGGGGGTAACTCGTACTCACAACTTCCAGTTAAGGTCTAATCCGGGTCCTTCAGCGACTCCAGAGATTGAGCCTTCGTTTCTCCTTCCAGACTCCAGGGGCACGGTATTTAGAGCTGGGATGAGCTCGGGCACCAAAAATCCTCTTTACTCGAACACAAAGTCCAATATACGGGTTCTTCGGGGTATTTGTACTGTTTCTTCAACTCTTGGGGTGCACGTGGCAGGGTCCAGGACAGCGGTTACACGAGTGACGGTCTTTTCGTTTCCTCCGTGATTCGTGGGGGTTCGTCAGGTGCCGAAGTCCTTCGGGTTGTAATTCGGGAGCAATCGGGGCCAATCAGTGGTGACGATGACCACAATTCAGGGATGTCTCGCTGGGATCGTCGAGGGCGGTGGGTTGCCGAGGCCCATGTATGGGTGGTTTGTGGGGGGAGCAACGGCTCCTTCAGTTTATCCAGTAGGGCCGGAACTGCTGTCCTTCTTCGGCTGATGTCTTCGTGATGTCCAGTGGCGGGAGTAGAGGGGCGATGAGGGGAAAATCGAGGGAAGGGGTATCCAACGGTGGCGGGATTTTATTATCTAGGGGGCAGTGTGTAGTTGGGCAAAGTATAAAATAAAAACAAATAAAAATAAAAGATTCGCCTCGTCACAAAATATTGTCTATTTATTTAGTGTTTATATTCAAGTGATGAAGAATTTGAAGTGAAGTGGAAAATCAATTTTTTTATTATTTTGCAAATATTTTTGGACGGAAGGGGTTGAGAGAAAAATGTGAAGCGGTCTTTAATGTAGAGAATTTATTATAGTTATTTATTTATAGTTTCATCATATTAACAAAATAAAGGGATGAAAAAAAATGGTTTCCCCCGAGACTCGAACCCTTGATTACATCGCCCTACCCACCCAGCCACAACGCCATTCTTGAGAGTAATTTTTTCTGTTCTCCATTTGAATGATCTCCCTATCCTTTATATAATTGTTTTTATGGAATATTATCAATGATTATTATAGTTCATCAATTAATTTTGAATTCGTCATAATTTATTGACATGATAAACTTGTAATTAGAAGCACAAACCCACTCCGTTTCCTATTCGGCAAAGCCCCATAGTGCCCTTAGTAGGCGTGTCATAATGTCCTTCAGCCCCGGGCTAGTTTGACGAATTTCCAACGCCGTTCGCGCCACCTTCTGACTCGTAAAAGTACTTCCATCTTACATTTGGTGCCCTGTAAAGGACTTGTTACCTCTTGGATACCACCCAATCATCATAAACAAGTTTTTATGAAAATTATGCAACAAAAGTACGTTTTTGTATTCAAAATCTGTCTTGGACCTCGCTCGATCGCGGTCTTCTCATGAAAATAGCCATCGGTTAAGGAAAATCTACAAAAAATTGGTTTTTCTACCATGACTTCGCAGATTCCTACAAATAAAATGGCGTCGGCCTTGCCCTGGGCCTTGCCGATAAATAATTTGCAAGTTTTCTTTGTATAAATAAGAAAAGCATGAGAAGAGAGCAATGCGTTCCGCTACTCTCAATACGGGGAAAAAATTTCATTGATTCTCATTGCATAGAATCCAAGAAAACTTGTTTTTGGTGAACGTCTTTTTGTGGTCGGTTCCGTTACGCTTCCCACGTATTTCTTCACGTCAGATTTTATTCCCCTCCAATAATATTTCTGCTTCAGTTTGACATACATTCGTTTTACACCAGGACGACCAGCAATCAGCGTGTTGTGGTATTCCCGTACTATTCCCAGAATTTCATCGTCAGCAGGTGTAATGACCCTGCCATCGGAGTCCGAGTGCACCACTCTCTCCACCTCTGTCTTTGCCTGCGCTCAAGTTACAACGTTGATTCGACTCAACGCATCAGCATTGGTATTTAATTTACCAGACTTGTGTACCTTCTCATACTTATACTCCTCTAGTTTGATTCGCCAATGTACAAGCCTTGATCCTGTGTCCTTGACGTTAAATATCCATCTTAAAGCCTGTAATCGGTAACTACAGTGAACTTCCGTCCACATGAATAGGGTCGATAAGGTTAGTGCCCGTAAGGTGTAGAAAAGGCAGTTTTGCACTCACCTTCTTCTTTTACAGGAATTTGGTGCAAACCTGAGGCCAAATCCAGAGCTAAGAAATATTTGGCATTACCCAAACGATCCAATATATCAGAAATCTTGGGTAATGGGAATGAATCACCAATCGTGACCTCGTTCAAGCGTCGAAAATCCACCACCACGCAAAATTTCACCTTTGTCGATGCCTTCGTCTTTTTGGGAACAAAGAGCAAAGGTGCATTCCACTGGCTTTTGCTTGGTCGCACGACTCCATTGTGCAGCATCTCTTTGACCTGATGGTGAACTTTCCCCATCTGTGACTCTGGTAAACGATGAGCCCTAATGTTGATTGGCGCTGTACCTGATTTCAGTGGAATCTCATGCTCCAGGTGATCTGGTAGCTGTACGATTGAGTTGAATTCTTCCAAAATCTCCAGAAGAGAGTATCTCTCCTCGTCGTTCAGACGATCAATTCTCAGATTTTCGTGTAACAATTTAATGCGATCCTTCTCTTTGCGTTTCTCTGTATTCTTTAGCATCATGATTATTTCCTCCGAGGGTAATTGCTTACCATCGACAAATCGATGAAAATGTCATTTTCATTTGTGTTTATTACGCAAACAAGCGATCGACCATCCACCGCTTTTGTCAGAGATTCCCCCATGAAAACGTCCTTCGTCAGCTGTTTCTTTTGGACGATTCCAGTTTTTACACTACGTGTGGGTAGCTGAAGTAATACCTCACTTCTAGCTTTAATTTTTGCCGGTTCTCTACCCTGGAATAGACCGAAAGGATGCCCGTTAAGCACTAACGACTTTCCATGAATTGTTTCCACGTTCAAACTAGGTGAAGACAAAAATCTTCGCCTAAAACTCCCCCGATGGAAGGGAAAGTTTCAGGAACCACCTGAATCACATGTCCCAGGTAACGTTTCCCAATCTTCAAGTATAGAACAGCTTCTCTCAGGGTTGCGACATCCTGATTGCAAATTCCTCTCAGTACTCGATTTCCGGATTTCACAAGAGACGCCTTTGCTCCAGAGTCAGCCAAGAACATTGTAGGCTCCTTCAATTCTCCTGCAGTGAGTAGAATCTGCGGTTTTATCTCTGCACTTTTTGCGGGTTTGATCATAACCCCCTTGATTTTGTTGGAAGAATTTGTAATATTATAGAGTAATTTCAGTTTTAATACAGAGCAAATAAATCAAGCAGATGTAACGTCATATTAAATTAGTTTCTCATTTATTAAATATTTCAGTTCGATAATTCTTGTCAAAATGTAATTATCACAAGGAGAGAGTATTTTGTTTGTCATATAACTTTCTACTATTTGCATTGATTGGATACAAACTAAATCTCTACGCTTACCTCATATACATTTCACTCATTCATCCATACTTAACAGTTTTATCCGTTAATTATTTTCGATTCCAAATATTAGGTGGAAAGTGTGCACACTAGAAATATTTATTATAGCCCTGACAAGTTAATCATATCAAAATAAAGACAAATCAAAGGCACAGACTACTCGAACGAATACAATATAGAATTTTGTACGATCCGTACTTGTCAGTGTCCGAGTAGCGAGAGAGAGCTCGTGCGATTATCACTGGTGTGACACCTGGTCGATTGACCGTGGCGCCTTATTTGGGTATTTCCGAAAATACTTGATGGCGCGAAGGCCTAAATCGTTGTATCATTACAAATTTTTCCCCCCCTCTGCAGGTTTCACCATCATCACTTGATAGACTCCCACTGGCAGTGCTTTATCCGCCCTTGCTTTGTCACCTTTCTTCTTTGAATTGTTGTTGTTGCTGCCAGTTAAATTATTCTGTTTGAAATTTGAGGGACCATTCTTACAATTAGTCAATTCCACTGGAACTTTTTGCGAAGTCGGTATCCCCAATCTTTTCATTAATTTAGGGCAGTCCGTAGACTCATGACCAGCATACCTGCAGTATTTACAAACGATTCCCAAAGCGTTGACGCTGCGTAGATGGTCTACCCAGAGCATTTCTGTTCCCCCCAATGGAGTTGCGGTGTGTCACTGTATTGCCTCCATCTTTCCCCTTGTGAGCAGCAGAGATAGTTTTCTCTAGTTCTATGGCTTCCGCACAAGCGTCGTGCAGAGTTTTAAAATTATGTACTCGTATCAAATTCTGCAACTGCCCACGTAATCCTTGTTCGAACATAAGTTTAGCCAGGATCATCATGAGTGTTTTAGAGGCTAATTTTTTCCCCTCAGTGAATTCACTGTGCAGACTGAGCAAGCCAGTCAAAAAATTTTCAGTTTCTTTTTGTTGCAACTTACTGAATTCCGCTTGGAGTCCTACGAGAATTTTCGTTTTCCCGAAAAATGATTCCAATTCATTCTTCAGTTATTGAAATGACGTAACTATTCTATACTTCAGTTGATTCATGGCGGCGCCTCCAAGTTCACTCCCTAGAATCCTCTCTAACAGAAGATCTTGAAGTTCTGAATATATTAATTTCTTAGCGCTTTCCACTGATTTGAAAAAAGAATCCAATTTATCTGGATTTTCCCCAGCGAAATTACACACCATCTGAAGTGCACCCTTGAAATCAAGATGTGCCCTGACGGTTTCTCGGTTATTCTGTATATTTTGTTTTGCCCAAGCCTCCGCCAGAACGTCTCTGACTTCATTTTGTTACGTCATGATTTCATAGACTTACCTTTGATAAATCCCGAAATATGAGTATTGAATTCACCTATGTTAGCCTATGCGTTAAGATAATAGCTGGGAATGGTGAGTGCTTTTAGGTAATCCAGAAATGAAAAGAAAGACAGATTTTTGTTTAACATGGATTTTTTTAACTTTTAATCCAATAAAATTTTCCTCTGATTTTACAAGTTTTGGTAACAATGGTATTCAATAATTCAAATTGTTTGAGTCATTCCATTCAATATTTTAATTTTATTCATTATCGGAAGCCTTTGAATTCCTTTTAAGTCAAAATTGGATTAATATAAAAAACACAACAATGCAAAAAAAAAAGAAATATTAATAATTAAATTTTTTTTTGTGTCCTCTCATCTGTTCTCTGAGTTCAACATCAGAATGATGAACAAATTTAATCAGTGAGGACTTGACTCCAACCTTGAATGAGATTTTACAAAATAATTTGAATTTGATTGATCAACAATCATTAATTATTGGAAAGTTTACTTCTGAAGTTGAAGAATTCAAAGTATTAATGATGGTGAGAATTTCCCTTTCACACGGAGTAATAATTATACAAGGTTTCAATTCCTGAATGGAATGTCTCATTCAAGCACAATGATTCTAATTAATAGAAATAATGGAAATACAATCAAGAATCTCCCTGAATATGATAATAATAGTTACGACAGAAGGTCTATGCATTTGACAACAGTACTTGGTGTTAAATATATATTTTATAATCATTATCAGACATTGAACATAATTGAATTTAATCCGAAGAAATCGATACTAGAGTCCCTAAAGACAGTGGAAAATAAAGAATTCTTTGATTCGGAAATCCACAAGAAAGAAACAATGAAATAATAATGGTCAATTTGAATTAACTCACGGTAGCTGTAATTAAAAATTAGGATATATATAATTTGATGAACTGGAAGATGGTCTTCAGATCATGCTTCGGGTAATGTCTCAGGTTTATCCTTAGCCTCTAGTCAATTGCCCTTGATCAATAGCCACTGGTCCCTTGTCTTCACTGAGGATCTTCGGATGATGCTCCTTAAGACGATGGTGACTTGAAGGGGGTAAGATTTTATTAAATGAAAGAACCGGAAAGGATGAAGGTTGTTCCACGGAAATGTTCCAAAGAATTCAATATTTGAATAATCGAACTTTTTACTTTACTTTTTTTTTTTACGAAAGAAGTGGGTTTTTTTTATAATGACATCGGAGTGAAATCAAAATAAATAAATTTTTAGTTCGCAAAAATTCGGAGTATGGACCTTCTAAGGTTAAAATCCAATTTTAATTGTGGAAAGTTTAGAAAATATTCCCGAAATTAGAACAGGAAAAATTGTGAATTTAACAGAAATTTAATGGTGGAAAATGTGGAAAATATTCCCGAATTTAGAACAGGGAAATGGTGAATTTAACAAAAATTTAATGGTGGAAAATGTGGAAAATATTCCCGAAATTAAAAATGAGAATTTAGATTTTTGATTTATAAAATTTAAATGTAAGAATTTCGGAATTTATTCCCGAATTTAAATAAGGGAAATTTCAATTGATTAGTAAATTTTAGTTCCAGTGTTATATACAAAATTCCTCCGTCAATTTTATAACGTTTCGTGAGACCAAATTATTAAATTCATGGAGTTTTTACTGTCGCTCACCGGACGTACTTTGCAATTCTGCAAATTCCACGTCGGGTCACCACATCCATGGCCCACACCTACAGGCGCGTGTGCCCAGGAGATGCCGTCTTAGCATTTTCGGGACACACCAACGCGTCTTTAGAAAACTTTGAACCATCGGTCACGCCCGAGGACCCATAGCGAGCATTTCCCCGCTTGACTCCTGTATTATAGCCTTCGGAATCAAAAGGACTAGCTAACGCCGCAATCCATCCCTTCATATATTGCAAGGCTTTTGGACCGGTAGACCGAGCAAATAGTTTGCGATCCGATTCGGTTTTATATAGTACTTTCGCGAACAATCACGTACATCTTCGTGGTTCGTATATGTGGAGTGAGCAAGGACTCAAGGAGTGGAGTTTTATTGAACATTATCGGCATTAATACATTCGAACTGTTTACCTGTGAATCTAGTTAAAAGTTATATTCGAACACAAATTGGATACTACGGAACAACTGGCAAATTTGGGGATTACGTCCTGGAAAAATATCGGAACAGCTACTACTCTCAAAATCTCGTAATTTAACAAGTATTCCAAAGGATTGTACGGGTGAGCGCACTAAAAACTCTCTATCCTAAATTCGTTAACTTTTCCTTCAGTTGAAATCATCTCTTTCTCGATTAGTCTCGATTGTAACGACGTTCCCTCTCTCCCTCTTAACTAAAATTATTAATTTTGCCGTAACTCCCTTAACGAAACCTTTGTCGTTAAAACCATATTTCAATATTTCATTAATTAAATTGGACTATGAAATCTGAGTAATCGCGGAGTCCATCACTGTAAATCGAACGAAATTCTAAATTGAATAAAGCGCGATCAGAGTCCAATTTACTAGTTGTATTTCTCATTTAATTATCACCCGACTTGAAAGTTATTTTCAGCAACGACCCCTGCAGGAGATGCAAAGTCTTTAAGGTTTGGATCCAATAATTTAGATGGGTAATGATTCCTATGCATGAAAGTAAGTCATAGGAATTAAAATCCATAAACTCATGTGATACAGACTCTCATCTGTCTCTCACACCAGAATATTGGAATTTATCGCGGAGAATCTAATGCGGAAATTCCGGATTTTTATTTGCAAAAAAAAATATAAAATGTGAAAAATCGAAATTAATCACAAAATTGGATTATGTAATTTCCGGAAAATATACGCAAAAATGATATTTTAAAATTGAATTTTAATCACAAAAATAATATTTTAAAATTGAATTTTAATCACAAAATTTGATTTGTAATTTTTCGGGAAATATTCGCAAAATAATATTTCAAAAATTGAGTTTTAATCACAAATTCGATTTGTAATTTTTCGGGAAATATTCGAACAATAATTGTCAAAAATTGAATTACAAAATTTGATTTTTGAAATTTTCGGAAAATATTCGCAAAATAATATTTCAAATATTGAGTTTTGATCACAAATTCGATTTGTAATTTTTCGGGAAATATTCGCAAAATAATATTCCAAAATTTGAATTTAATCGCAAAAAAAATTGATTCGTAAATTTTTGGAAAAACACTCACGAAAATAATATTTCAAAAATTGAGTTTTAATCACAAATTCGATTTGTAATTTTTCGGGAAATATTCGAACAATAATTGTCAAAAATTGAATTACAAAATTTGATTTTTGAAATTTTCGGAAAATATTCGCAAAATAATATTTCAAATATTGAGTTTTGATCACAAATTCGATTTGTAATTTTTCGGGAAATATTCGCAAAATAATATTCCAAAATTTGAATTTAATCGCAAAAAAAATTGATTCGTAAATTTTTGGAAAAACACTCACGAAAATAATATTTCAAAATTGAATTTTAATCGCAAAAATTAATTCATGAATTTTCGGAAAAACACTCACGAAAATAATATTTCAAATTTAAATTTTTAATCGCAAAAATTAAATCGTAAATTTTCGGAAAACACTCGCGAAAATAATATTTCAAATTTAAATTTTAATCGCAAAAAT
Source organism: Diachasma alloeum (assembly GCF_001412515.2). Taxonomy (NCBI): domain Eukaryota; kingdom Metazoa; phylum Arthropoda; class Insecta; order Hymenoptera; family Braconidae; genus Diachasma; species Diachasma alloeum. Next base: position 55,548 of record NW_021680774.1, read on the forward strand.
TAATTCATGAATTTTTGGAAAACACTCACGGAAATAATATTTCAAAATTGAATTTTAATCGCAAAAATTAATTCATGAATTTTCGGAAAATACTCACGAAAATAATATTTCAAATTTTAATTTTAATCGCAAAAATTAATTCATGAATTTTCGGGAAACACTCACGAAAATAATATTTCAAATTCAAATTTTTAATCGCAAAAATTAATTCATAAATTTTCGGAAAAACACTCACGAAATAATATTTCAAAATTAAATTTTTCATCGCAAAAATTAATTTGTAAATTTTCGGGAAAAGACTCACGAAATAATATTTCAAAATTAAATTTTTAATCGCAAAAATTAAATCGTAAATTTTCGGGAAAACACTCACGAAATAATATTTCAAAATTAAATTTTTAATCGCAAAAATTAATTCATAAATTTTCGGAAAAACACTCACGAAATAAGATTTCAAAATTAAATTTTTAATCGCAAAAATTAATTCATAAATTTTCGGAAAAAAATTCACGAAATAATATTTCAAAATTAAATTTTTAATCGCAAAAATTAATTCATAAATTTTCGGAAAAAAATTCACGAAATAATATTTCAAAATTAAATTTTTAATCGCAAAAATTAATTCATAGATTTCGGAAAAACACTCATGAAATAATATTTCAAAATTAAATTTTTAATCGCAAAAATTAATTTGTAAATTTTCGGAAAAACACTCACGAAAATAGTATTTCAAATTTGAATTTTAATCGCAAAAATTAATTCATGAATTTTCGGAAAAACACTCACGAAATAATATTTCAAAATTAAATTTTTAATCGCAAAAATTAAATCGTAGATTTTCGGAAAAACACTCACGAAATAATATTTAAGTTTTAAATTCAATCGCAAGAATTAATTTGTAGTTTTCGGAAATACTCGCGAAAATGATATTTAAGTTGTAAATTCAATCGCAAAAATTAATTTGTAATTTTCAGAAACACTCGCGAAAATAATATTTAAGTTTTAAATTCAATCGCAAAAATTAATTTGTAAGTTTCGGAAACACTCGCGAAAATAATAATTCAGTTTACCTTCCTTTTTATTAGGTTTTTCCCTTTGCTCCTTTATTGTTATTCCTTTTTGCTCCTTTATTGTTATTCCTTCTTGCTTCTATATTGTTATTCCTTCTTGCTTCCTTTATCCTTTGGGTTACTTGGATGTATTCCTTTCCGGAGCGGAATCACGACACGACTGACTGACCGATCGACTGACCGCTTGGGTGATGCCCTTTTTGCGTCGTCAATATTAATTCGTGTATGTAAATGCATACACGAATTTTTAATTGTATGGGGGTGGGGAATAAGATGTGGATGCGTGCTGAGTGCACTCTGTAGAGAGAGGGGGTAGGTAGATTGAGGAGACACGCGTCTTATTAAGGGAGGGGGACAATTGGTGTAGCCAGCGTGGTCGCGTTTCTTGGTAAGAGGGGCGCGGAGAAGAGGGAATAGGGGAACAAGCGCACGTGAACCGTTTCGTGGCGAGAGGAGCGCGGGGATGACGGAAAAATAAGATGCGTAGTTAGGTGTGGAGAGCGAGGTGAGGGGAGGGAAGTATTAGACAATGGTGAGACTGTTACGAGGTGGACTGCCTCGCAACAGCAACCCGAAACCAGGGCGATAAGGCCCTCGGCAACGCGGGTTCATACCACCCGTGTGGTATGAATCACATCTCAAATTAATTTTTCCATCGTCTTACCGGATGTAAGACGATCGGTTTATGTACCATTGGAATCGTATGATTCCATTGGTATTTAAATATGATATTTTTTTCTTTATTCCGAAATTATTATTGTTTCCAAAAGTTGGAATTAATAATAATTTTTGTACGTCATTATGACGTAACAATTTCTTTCTTTTTCGGCCTCCTCTCGACGAAGCCGCTCAGATTCAAGAAGTCGTTTCAATTTCTCCTCTGTAATCTTGTTTCTCATCTCGAGATTTAAAACTTATTCGTGCAAACTAATAATTTTACCTCTGAAATGATGGAGAGAATTTGAATTGAATTGAATCAGAATTGAATAGATTTCTTCTTACCCCCGGTGCCGAAGTGGAGTAAGACTCGAAATCAGATTCCTTTCTGCGACTACCATTTGCTCCAGTAATTGACATCGTTGATTATTTATCTCTTGGCCAAAAATAGAATAATCTTACTTGAGTAGCTACGTATCTCAATACTAGCCCTTCCTGTCAGGGTAGTTTACTGTTATACTAGCCCTTTTAATACGCTGAAGTACTAGGGTAGGTTTCCGCTGGTTTACCATCATGGTAATCTTCTCGCCCCCTCGATGAAAGGTCCACAAAAAATCTGCGGCTGGTTTACCTTAAAGGTAATCTTCTCGCTCCCTCGATGAAAGGATTGCACAGGCAAACAGGGTTGACAGGTGCTAACCAGTCTACACTCAGATAGTTCAATTTTCCAGATATTATCTCGTTCTCTATCACTGTGTGATTAGACAGTGGTTGATCAGGCCTCCGTCTTCCCAAAAGATACGCTGCCATCAAAAATGGAATGGACCCGAGCGGTTGGGTTCGATTAAGGTGTAGAGCACACGCGGATAAATAATAGAAATAAGTATCTTTATTGAGAACTGATTTCAAACGATTAATTTACCATTTATTAAATAAATAAGGACTCGGTCTGATACTGAAGGTATCAGGCGAGTAGATAGTAAAAGAAGGTAATTAAAGTGTTGTCGAATTACTGGCCAAGCGGCAACGAATTCACGAGTTTTGATATTCCTTCGTGTATTCGATTACATCAGATCATTGTCTTCGTCGCACACCTGCGAAGCATCGGGTGACGTCACCCGGCGCGCGCGAAGGCCAGTCGTCGGGGTGCAAAGTGCTGAGTTTGCACCCCAGTTATCCACATCGTCGAATATACGTGGTTTTTCAAACAGGAATATTCGACGTTATTTTATATTTCTTCATTCCCTTTTGTTTCCAATAATATGTGCCACTTTCGTGTCCTCATATTATCCAAATCAACAGAGGAATTTCATAATGTTATTTTGGGGCATAACAAATTTTTATCGCTCACATTATCACTGCCTTCTTTAACATCATAGCACAAGTCCCACGATGATCAGTGAAATCATACTCATCATTATGAATACACCCAACAAAATGTACAACCGTTTCTTCTCACTTTTGGTCTTGCCCGTTCCAAAGCCGGTGCAGGATGAGAAGAAATATATCAGCTTCATGGGCCACAACTCTTTCATGTTCACAATCATGAGAAGATGGACATAGTTTGGAGGTGGAAAACAACCGCTATCAATTCACTAGATCAGTTCTGGCGCTTCTACGTCTGACCGGTGAAAATGATTGACAGCAAGAGCGGGGGGAAATTTTCCGTTGAAAGAACTCTACAAACTTGCTGGTGTGATGATGAACAGAGGCTCATCAATATTTTATGCTGCTAGAGACTCCCGGCCGGTATTCTGAAAAGAAGAAAATAAAAACTCAAAATTTTAACCAGACGAATTTTAGAGAAACTGAAATTCCTTATGTAACAGAAGAAAAAGCAAATAAAAGTCGGCGAGAACCCAACATTTTCGTGACTGTATGTGTCCCCTGACTTTTTTCTGCTGTTTCTTCTGTTAAACAAAAGAAATTTCAGTGTCTCTAAAATTCGTCCAATTAAATATTTGAGTTTTTATTTTCCTCTTTTTAAACTACTCAGGGATTACTTTTTCATCGGGTGTTTTCAATTTTGTAGTTTTCATTTTTTTCGCCCTTTCCTGCGTAATTTAATCTTTTGATTACTCTAAAGGTGATTATCCTCAACTTGAACCTTTCGCGCGCAGAATCATAAGCATGAATGAAATTTCAATGCTACCAATCCATTTTCGTTTTTGCTTGCTAGGGAATTACGGTTTAATCGAGTCACCTTCATCGAATCATTTTTTTTACACACTTTTTAGAACAAGTGGGCAATTACTGTCAATTGTGTCAATTATGGTGCCCGTTTTTGCTAATGAATTAGCAATATGCTTCCGAATGGATATTGCCTTTTCATTGCACTATTAACTGATGATATACGTCCCCATAAGACCCTCATTACCCTTATCATTCTTATCACCCCTATGACCCCCATAATACTCTCATAAGACCCTCATATTCAGGCGTCGCTGAAAGATCAGGGGATGCTACCCATAACAACCCCCTTAGCAACCCCCCTAGCACCCAACCATAGCAACCCCCCTAGCAATCCTCTATTAAACCCCCTTGCAACCCTGTTAGCAACCTCCCTAGAAACCCCCTAGGAATTCTCCCTAGCAACCCCCCCTGACAACCCTCCTCATATGAGCCTCATAAACTCCCATAAGACCCTCATATGACCCTCATAAACCCCCATATGGCCCTCATAAACCCCCATAAAACTCCCATAAAACTCCGATAAGACTCCCATAAGACCCCCATAAGGGCCTACCTTGCGCCAACCTTGTGCCAACCTTGCGCCAACCTTGTGGCAACACTATGACAACATTGCACCAACCTTGCGCCAACATTGGACCGATCTTGCGCCAAATTTTTGAGGATAATTCAAAAACTAAAAGCGCAATCGACACCATCTTCGAACTCGGTCTGTATAACATAAAAACGGATATTTCTAGCCCAGATTCGATTGATTCAGATAATTATTTTTGAAATTATCATGAAAAAACTGAATCGGTCACATACACACATACACACGGACATACATACGGACAGGGTCTAAAAACATCAGATTCAGACTCCTAATCCCCAAATTAGTCATCTTCACGAAGAAATCTGGGAACTTAAATTCGGAGGAATACAATGCTTCCATACGGAAACAAAAATGGAGTAATTAATCAAAAGAAGGGCTTCGTAGTTCGATTCCTCGGAGTATTTTCATCATTTGTAATACAAAAACTCATTTTTTCGAATTGTTTTTCATGTAGTTTCGTCTGGACTACGACGTTGCAGAGTTAAATTATCGAGTGGCAAAAGCATATACCCCTCCCTTTAGTTTGACGTCGGGGGTAAAACATAGTTTTTCAACTTCTAGTAGCAACGACTTCGTAATATAGCTTCACTTTTCTACTGCAACATATAATATATGAGGCTTAAGGGAGACTATAAGACAAATGAGTTACCGTCACAGCTCGTCTTTGCAGGATGTCTTCAACGTTTTTTATTTCCTTCTTGCAACATTTGCATATTACAAACGTAAGACTAATACTCTATTGGAACCACGAGACTCCCACAAGATCACACAGGTTATTCAGATAAATCCTTTACTGCTCCATGCTTTGCCTCATCAAAGTCAGGTACGAGAAAGCCGTTGTGAGAATCTGTAAACATAAATCAGCAAACCGTTTAAAAATTACTCCACTTCTGCAGTGGTTATAAACCAATAGTGACCGATTTTAAAGTATCCAATGTAATAGGGAAGAACCCCCATGCAGTCAGATAACACGGACATTGGGTTTTCAGCAAGACGATCATGAAGGCCTTCGACAATGACCGTCCCGCCTCGGTGTGATTCTCATGATACCATCTCGAAAAATATATCCCATCGGCAATATCTGAACTGGCAATCATAATATTATGACACGACAGTGTGTAGGTAAATAGTTGAATCAGACAACTGCAAATGAACACTCCATTTTTGACAATTGTCAATGCACTTCCAGGCTTGAATAAAACCGATTTTTATAGTTAATGACTTAATGATTATTTTTAGTTTTCATGTACCATGAGAAGTGGATATCCCACGAGACAGATGATCAAGCTGATCATCAGTACTTGCGCCAGATTCATCATGTTATGAATGCTCTCGATCTCTTCCATGAGTGAGATCAGAAACTGATGCTGCTTCGCGCAGTTTTTGAACTCTTGTGAAATATAATCCATGGTTGCAAGTTGTCTGTGATTGTTCTTTCCATTGTCATGACCATTTTTGATTACTGATTGGTTCGGTTTCACTGAGTAAATGATCTCGAATCTCTGTCTCAGAATTTCAAACTGACCGACAATGAATATATTCACGAGAACTAGGTAAAAATCGAAGCAGAAGTATAAGATTGTTATGATGTAAATTCCCAGTGCCTTGAACAAGTATCTATCATCATTGGATTGAATCAATTCTAGCGTTACAAGACCTCGGGGACGGAAACATTTGAAAGATCACGTACGAAAAAATTTCATACAAAAACCTAGTGAATTCGCTAGACAATTCTGTTGAATTTTCTCTTAATTTTTGTCCGATTCTAGAACAAGGTTCAAAAGTAAATATTCTACAAAAAAAATTAATAGATTTTTTGTGCAACTTATTCTATTGATTGTAAGGATATTTTCCCGGATTGTTCACCCAGGAAAAATCCAAACTACTTTTTTGCCTTCTCTATCGGTCGTGTATTGGGGGCTAGTCAAACCTTTACGCAAGGTTCGACGAAAACAGACAAACTCGTCTACTCAGAGGACTTTTGTAGCTGGACAATAATTTTCCAAGCTAGCATCAGTGTGACTGGTGGAGTGGCTGAGATTCACCGGGAGTTTTTTCGTCACATCGTTACGAGCCTCTATTTCAGGTCCTGAATTAGACCTCCCAGCCTAAATATCATATGGAATTTTTATTCACATCTGTTCTGGAGGATCTTTCGATTCCTCCAGCATGCGTTCTCCTCCCGAGTATTCCTACGCGGGAGAGTTTCAGAATGATTTGCGAATCAGCCGGGACTCCTCAGAGCCTGGGACATCGAGAGGCTGATCTGACTGAAGTGGAACTACCTTACGACCACCCACACTCTCGACCACCAGTTACCGCTTCGATCATCGCACGTCACTACCGCCGGGTAATACTAAACCGTCGGCGTATGGTTGGGCCGGACAGGAGGATTGTTCCACTCCGGGCCCACTGGCCCATACGCTTCCGAATCGTTCCGCCGAGACTAGATAACGCTGGTAAACAACAAAGTCGTCACTTCGAGCACCGAAATAACTCTTTTTCCTTGCGGGGAATGCAGGAGCATTTCCCTACACTCGCTACCATCAGTTATGCACCTGGCTGCGTTGGGCTACGCCCATTCGTCCCTGACCATATCTCAAGCCAACACCATAAATTACTTCGGAGATCCTTTCGATCTCTCCGCTTGAGCGTCCGCGTTCGACTCCCTCGGAATCTCACTAGGGCCTTGCCTCCTAGTCTGGATATCTCGGCGGCGATAGGTCATTCCGTTACCCTATCCCCACCAATCAACCCGACGGCATCACGGAGGTGCCAGTCCTTTCACCTGGCTACGTTGGTCCCTAGTCTACCCCGACACAGCCTTTAGAGTCGCCCAGTTGGAACCCCTGTACGTCGGGCCACTTTTCCCTAAACACAGCTGGGCGAGTTTTAAAATAGCGAAAGTCTAGTAACGTCCTCCAGAAACCCAAAACCGCTATGCCTTCAGCCTTTCATTGGTCTGTGGCTATTCCCATCTAGTCGTGGCTCTTTCAGCTGCCTCTAGATGTCTCTGCCTGTCCCTCTTATCATAATTTTAAGAGTGTGACCATCTATTTAAGGGGATTTCAACCCGTAACGAGAAAATATCGTTACATGATATATTTTCTGTAGAATTTCCTCGGCTCAAATTTTCCAGTTTTTTTTCATTCTATTTTTCTTTTTTTTCTGAAAATGGATACTAAATGGTACCTAGGGTATGTTCAGATAGAAAATTTTGTAGAATATTTTGTTATGCATCGTAAATTGTTTCTACGGATGGGCGATGTTTGTCAATCAATTGAAAACATCGATTTTTCATGTTCAAACATCGATGTTTTTCATTCGAATGTTCTCAACGCCGATTAATCGATTTTCGATTCTTTTTTCCAAACATCGATGCTTTCGGGCTGTGACGTAATTTTGGCAGACTCACGGCATCAGTCCTCTGTTACGCAGCCCTCTGGCACCAACAAAACCCTAAACCAAAGTTGGACGCCAGGTCGTTGATATCGGAACGACTACCGACACAAACCTTCTCCGATGACAGCTCTTCAAATGCATCAGGTAGCTCGTCCTTGGAGAGGGGTTAGACCCTAGAGCTAAAATCGGGATATGACTGGAGAGACGTTAACTAAATTAAAAAAAACTATTGATGGGGAACATACAACTTTAATACTGCTAAACTCGATACAAAAATAAAAGAATAAATAACTTGTTTGAAAATCCCCTTTGGGATTTGATATAACGATTAATAAAACTCGATACAAAACCAATAACTTTCGTCGGAAAATGACAGGTTCTGAAGTTGAATAAAAGCCGAAATCCAAATAATCCAGCAGTTGAAATGAAAATTTCAACTGGCAGGAGTCAATGATCATTAGTCAAAAATAAATGAAAATAAAGAAAATTACAGAACCAAAGAAATTGTTAAGAAAATTCAGTGACTCGAAATACAACAAAGACTCAAATATCGATCACCTACGAGATGAGTATACGCTGACGATTAAAAGAAAACCAAAACAAAAGAATGCGAAACTGGCCAGTGACACATAGTCAAGGTCGCGAGACCACCGTGATTAAATTGAATACGAAACGATCCAAGGACGAGAGCGCTCGTTTTCACGGAATCAAATGCCCGCGACACTAATGTTTGGAGCTAATTATTAACAATAAAAAAAACAATGATTGAACGCGACATTAAAATCGTAAAATCACACGACAACGACACCCAGAGAGGGATATTCAACTATCAATCGCTGAACGGAGTGGCCAGTCTTCCCCTGGGATTTGATCTCCTAGTTTCTACAGTCCTGCAGGACTCAAAAAACAATGGAAAAGCAAGGAAAAACAATGATTGAACGCGACATTAAAATCGTAAAATCACACGACAACGACACCCAGAGAGGGATATTCAACTATCAATCGCTGAACGGAGTGGCCAGTCTTCCCCTGGGATTTGATCTCGTAGTTTCTACAGTCCTGCAGGACTCTGATATTGGTGACACCCACGAAAGGGGAAAATTGCCCTCTCGAAATAATTAGAAAAAAAAACAACGGAAACAGCCACCACGCTTATCGAGACGATTCAGCTGCAACAAGTCCTGGCCGCTCGGCTCGATCAAAATTCCAGAAATCCCTCAGATTATCCAATAGACTCCCGAGAAGTCCACGATCTCCTACAGCCTCCAGACCCTCAAATTTACGAATTCTTCCAAAATCAGTCTCAACGATGAAAATTCCACCAAACGTTTCTCTCCAACGCCTTCAAGCAACCACCACACGAGAATTGTCGGTAGAAGAGCCGAGACACCCCGGCAACGGCTTCGGAAGCGCGGTGGCGATTCCCATTGACCCTCGTCTCGAATGTTCACCCAATAACAAAATTCATTGGTCCGTGACGCATGCGCGGCGTCCGGACTGTACTATTCGGCTAGGGTTTTCTTCACTTGATGAATTATATAAAATAAACCTCAAAGCCCCAAAAACCATTATTTTAGATGGCGGATTCCGTCGTGCCATCGTAACTCGCAATTAACGTCAATTCAGACAGCTGGCGAGAATCCCTCTCCAGCAGCAAGAACATCTCTCGCTGGCCACTCTATCACTTCTTCCTGATTTAAGTCCAGGAGGTGGTGCCTTCACCCAGCGGGATACTCGTGCAGGCTCGTCTTTGGGCACTGAAGACGAAGGTTCTTGAGGACTCACTCGTGATGCTCGGGGATACCCGAAGCTCCTCGGTCCCCCGATGTTCCTCGACGAATGTCTCCTCCGTCATGAGCGTGGCGGCGGGATATTTAAAAAAAAAAAGACAAGAGCGTTAATCATAAATAGTCTCTCTCGACTCTCGCTATTGAAGGTGACTTCCCACCTGGTGGTGCAAACACAGACACGCGGAACAGACTCAAAACCCAGAAGGACCTTGTAACGAATCTATCACGTTACAGTGCAAACTAACCAAATTTTTTACTTTTTTAATTGAATACGAGATCAGCCGCGCCCTCTCATCTCCTCACCAGTGATATCGCGGGACGAGACGCGACGAGGAACTGCATCTTCTCTTCTCGTCTTGTTATCAGGAAACCATTCTCTCGCATCGTCTCGTTTGTCTCGTCTCGTGTCGTTTCTCTCGCGTCTCGCGGTATCACTGTTCCTTACGTAGTGGCGCTACGGTTTTAGTCTTACGCTTACGCTTATTTGAGATTTTCGAGATATATCGAGATCAATTTCCTTTCTCCTTCTCACGATAGGACAGGAATAATGTCCATTGATTGAGAACGGAAAAAATAATAATTTATGCGCAATCGGAAGTAATCATTTTTCACATTAAGTACCTTGTAAATGGTAAGTGGACAGATGCAATCGTCTGTTGCTTTGTTGGGCTAGTCTATCGACTACAACTATTATCAATAATAATATTGTGTAACGAGATTTTCTCGTTACGGGTTGAAATCCCCTTAAATAGTTGAAGAACTCTTTAAATTAAGTAAGAGAGACGGGAAGAGACATCTAGAAGCGGCTAAAACAAGCCGGGACTAGAAGAGATGAGCCACAGACCAATGGAAGACTGAAAGCATAGCGGTTTTGGGTGAAACCACGACTCCTGGAAGGTTGGAGGACGTTGCTACGTTTTCGCTATTTTAGAACTCGCCCAGCTGTGTTTGGCGGGGGTAGACTAGAAACCAACGTAGCCAGGTGAAAGGACTGGTACCTCCGTGATGCCGTCGGAATGTTTGGTGGGGATAGGTTAATGGAATGACCTATCGTCGCCGAGATATCCAGACTAGGAAACAAGGCCCTAGTGAGATTCCAAGGGAGTCGAACGCGGACGCTCAAGCGGAGAGGTCGAAAGGATCTCTCCGGAGTAATTTGTGGCTTGAAATATGGCCAGGGAGAGAGGGCGAAGCCCAGCGTGGCTAGGTGCATAACTAATCGTAGCGAACATAGGGGAATGCTCCTGCATTCTCCGCTAGGAAAAACGGAGTTATTTCGGCACTCGAAGTGACGACTTTGTTGTTTCCGGAGTTATCCAGTCTCGGTGGAACGATGCGGAAGCTTATGAGCCCGTGGGCCTGGAGTAGAGCAATCCTCCCGTCGGCCCGACCATATGCCGTCGGTTTAGTACTACCCGGAGGCGATGATTCGCGATGACCGAAGCGGTAATTGGTGGTTGAGAGTGTGGGTGGTCGTGAGGTGGGTAACGCAATTTCACCTTGGTCGGATCAGCCTCTCAACGTTCCAGGCTCTGAGGAGTTCCGGCTGATTCGCAAATAATCCTAAAAACTCTTCCGAGTCGAAATACTCGGGAGGAGAATGAAGTGCCGACCCCCAATGAAAACCACAATGGGGGATATCCCAGAGAAAGGAGATCGAGTGAAACACAAGACAATACGGATTAAACCACAGACATCAAGCAATAGAGTGTGGTCCAAAACGAGAGTACTGAAGTGAGTAGCCTACCCTTCTCAGCAACGACGAGTCGAGTGGGACGGAGGGCAACCTCTCGTCATCCGTAAGCTCTTCCCCCACCCGGGAGGATGGAGGTAGGGAAGACCAAATGTCGAGGCAAACCCAGCCGGAGGTGGTGATATCTAAGTCAGTATTCATGGTCATAGCGACAGCAGTGAGAAAGAGCGAGGAGAGGATATTGCAATGGGTTAAATCCACGCTAGAGTCTTTCAGCAAAAACTGGGTAGAAAAAGTTCTGGAGCAAGTGGACGAACGCCTGACAAGTTTTGTACCCCCAAAAACGTCGGAGAGTGATCAAGGAGGCATCGAGAGTGTGAATTGGAGAGAGACGTGGGGTGAGCTCACAGATATTAGAGCATCTTCCGCGACAACTAGGATGCAAATGGCGGAAGTGCTTCTGGAAATCAGATAGGAACTACACTAAATGAAAGGGGGGAAAGTGGCAGGAGGGGGGGATAACATCAACCAGTCGAGAGATGGGCATAAGGGCACGGAGATGCCTCCAACCCCTCACGTGCCTACGGATAGGGCTGTGTGTCAAGAGGAGTCAGATCGAAGGGCCTCCAATAGCGAGAGAAACCCCCTAGACCTCAGCCGGATTAGTACGATACCACTACCCGAGGATGATGTAGGGGCGATCCAGTTGGAGCCGGAGTGGAGATCCACAGTCCCCAGCAAATTCATCCAGGGGGTGTGGCAACACGAGCTGAAGGAGAGGGCGGACTGAAGAAGAAACATTGGCAGGGAGCTGAGGGCAAAGGGCTGGGCAGCGGCTACACATTTCGCAGAGACGGCGCAGAGGGTCATGGGTACTGATCTGAAGATAAAGAAGCAGAGGGCCGTTGGCAGAAATACCCTTCTCACCCTTACACTCGAACACAAGAACTTACTGATGGCGAAGCGAAGCCAGAAACTTCTTTGCGATGCTGGCATCCAAGTAGATAGCGACCTGACCTGGAGGCAGGAGGAGATCAGAGACTGGCTCCAGAGCCTGGCGCAGAGGGAGTAGAAACGCGGGAAGACAGCCAGGCCCTACACTTCCAGCAGAGACTACTCATTGGAAATATTGCATACCAGTGAAGGGAGGAGATAGCCTCCCTCGAACTATTTCGCCGAGGCAGGCGTGATACTGAGGCACCCGGGCAGAGAGGCCCTACAACCAAAGCTAACTAACTAGATAAGGATGAGTACTGTAACCTAATTTAAATTCTAATATCAGTCCAATTTGTTGGAAATTGCAGGACTCACAAAAACGAGTAAAGTTAAGAGGGCGGGGGAACTACCAAACCATGATATTGTAATCCTGATGGAGACCTGGGTAGAGAATAAAAACAAGGAAAAGCTAGTGGGGGGGTTAGACCCAGATTTTTCCTGGACGTTCCAGGGAGCTTATAAGAAAAATAAGAGGGGAAGAGGAAAGGGGGGAAGATTAGTAGGCATTCAGAAAGAATTAGCTAAAGGAGTTAAAGTGCATATCTGGGAACATGGGGCAGTGATCTCAAATATAATTCTCTGTCATAATAAAAAGGGTAGAATTGTAATGAAATATAGTAATATCGGAACTGACAAGATATTTGAGGAGATCAGAGTATATATCTAGGAGGGTAGAGCCAAGGGGAAGGAAATCGCAGTGATAGGACACTTCAATGCGAGGGTGGGGAGTCGATAGGCTGGGAAAGAGGACCAAAAATTCGCGAGGAAATCTATGGATGGGGAGCTTAATACGGAGGGGAAGAAGCTGCTGAGATTCTGCGACGAGGAGGGACTTGTTATTCTCAACGGAGTCACAGAAGGCGATAGGAAGGGTAGGATCACCTATGTGGGTAACGCGGCAGATAAGAGGCACAGTCACAGTCATCGATCTAATCATAGTCGAGGAGCTCACAGTGGAGCCTATGATTGAGGAACTCAGGATCAGCCAACGATTGACTCCGATCACCTCCAGGTTCGATGCAAATTGAGGGCACAGTGGCTAGAGAAACTAAGGATGAGGATAGTACAAATAAGCACAGCCAACCCAACTCAACTAACTGAGTAATGTGTGTTCAGTGTTCAGGTTATACATTGATATGAAAAAAGCAGCACGAAGAGACCATTTTTGAAATGCAGAAGTTTAATTAACTTTGATGCTTACTGTTTTTGCTATTCCTTTCGCCAAATTTGGTGTTTAGCATGTGATGTTATATATAAAAAAGAAAGTGCAGTGATACATACAGTAAGACTTGAATGAGACTATCATAATATGTTTTGAATTATTATATGCATTGTAACGGCATTGTATTTTTGTTTGCTAAGCAGGCTCCCATGGGTTTTTAACCTGGAGTCTATATAATAAATATAGATAGGTAGATAGATAGATAGATAGATAGATAGATAGATAGATAGATAGATAGATAGATAGATAGATATAGCGATTTGCCAAAAATCGTTTTTTGCAAATATCTCAGGATTGGCTGGACCGATTTCATTTTTTTCTTCAAAATATTCGTCACGATGACACCTATCTCATTGCATGAGAATTCAATGACCCCACCATGGAAAATTGTATTTTATTGTCATTGTTTCATTTTTTCAACGAAATTTCTTGTTGCCCCGATAACTTCAAAAATAATTGAAATAGAAACTCCAAACTCCGTATGATTTTAAGTCTTATGATAACAAAGTTTGGTATTTTAAATGGGCGATATTGGACGAGTAGTTGCGGAGATATTCAATTTTGAATGTGAAATTTCGTTCTTCAATATCTCATAAATTATTCGGCCGAATTCAATTTTTTTTTAATATTCGTTAAATGGTGGCTATCTGACCCAATCAAAATATCAATACCGTTTCATTGAAAGTTTTTTGAGATATTGCCATTTTTCGATTTTTAAGTGGTCAGCTAGCTCAGGCGTGTCATAATATGGGTGAAAGTTTATCTTATGATTTGAAATTGTGGTTAGTGGTCAACGCTATCTAGTCACACGACTCAGGAAAATTTTGAGGTCAATTGATTTAGGATCTCTACAGATGGAAAATTTCATGAGAAATGGTCTATTACATTAATTACCGTGTTTTTGTTTGCCATAGCATTTTTTATTATAATTACTTGGAAGGTCACGTCATATGAATATTTCAACCAGCGTGCAGTGGTCGCGGTCGTTTAATCGTTGGTTCGGCTTGTTTTCTCATTCAACTTCATAAAAAATGAAAATAGCACGATGAAATTTGATACGATTATAGCCCTTACAATAACGAAGGTTGGTATTTTCGATAGGCGCAATCGGCCGAGCAGTTTCGGAGATATTCAACTTTTTGTATAAATCTATTTTATTAAAAGGTTGAATATCTTTCTGTAGATACCATATAACATGGAGTTATAATTGTATGCCTGTTACAAGAACAGAGAATTGCTACGGATTCATTCGGAAACTTACTACCAATGGAAATGATAGAAATAAAAAGCAGAAAAGGACTAATAACGCAACAAGTAACGGTCACATGCCTTCTGTCGGATAGGGTCGAGCCCCTGCTTGTTTTTTTATGAAAAATCTTGTTTACACGATAACTCAATCAAAAATGGAGATAGTGAGTTGAAATTGTGTATGCTTCTAGCTTTTATAACATAAAAGATTGGTATTGTGGATAGGCGCAATCGGCCAAGCGATTCTTGAGATATTTAACTACTATCTAGATCAATTGAAATATGTATATCCGTCCATCCAAAGATTCAGAGATATTACGGTTTTGTCGTTTTGTATACTTTTTCATTCTTGTACACACGATATTTTGAGAAAAAATGAAAATAACAAGTGGAAATTTGATGGGATTATTGCTCTTACAATATTGAAGATTCGTAGTTTGGATAAGCGCAATCGGTCGAGGAGTTTCGGAGATATTTAACCTTTTATATAAATTTATTTCATTAAAAGATTGATGAATATCTTCCTGTAGACACCTTGTAGCATGTGGTTACGGTTGTATGCCTGTCACAAGGATAGGAAATTGCTACGGATTCAATCGGAAGCTTACTACTAATTGAATTGGTAGAAATGAAAAAAAGAAAAGAACCAATAACGTAGAAAGTAACGGTCACATGCCTTCTATCGGATGGGCTCGAACCCCTGCTTGTTTTTCTGTATATTGAGAAAAAAACATCGATTTTCTTAATAATCGACATTTTTAAAAACATCGCCCATCCTTAATTGTTCCCCGTATTTCAGTTGTTCCTTTTTACTCCCGAGGCCTCTGAATCATTGTTGGTCCATACTTACATTAACCGCGAAAAATATTTCGTAATTGGGTGATTCGAAGAGGGGAACCCCTATTATCACTTCAGTGGGTAAATGACGAGTACTGCTATTGCTTCTCATATTCACTGAAAAAAAACAAAATTGAAGTTGATTGAACTCGCGAGGAATTGTTCACTCAGAGATGTCTCTTCTCACGGAATAATGGCTCAAATATCCAACCAACACCGGAGGCATGTCCCAGAATAACGAAAATAAATAGAAAAAGTTGGGCCTGACGTTCGCACTTTTCTAACACGATTTCCCCGTACTCTGTAGAGGATTGTATCCACAGGGTCTCGTTTGTTCGTTGCAGAAGATGTTCATACGGAGTTCGTTGTAGAGTGAATAGAACCAGTTTAAAATGAGTAAGACTCGATGTTAATAGAGGAAACGAGGCTTCAATGGTTTCCTGATGAAATTTTTATTTTATTTTTATAAGTAATTTAAGTTCCTCACGCACGAAAAAATTTAATAGAAAAACATAACGAATTCGTTAAACAATTCTAGTGGATTCCTGCTGAACTTTCTATTAGTTTTGGCCGATTCTATTGAATTCAATGTGTGTCAGACACCACAATTCACATTATGAAGAAAATTAAGTAAAAAACTTTTCCATTACGCTCCGCGAAACAGTAACTTTTTGTGTCACGGGACCTGAAAATTAATATACACACCTCCCTATGGAAAACATGGGGCATGTCATGGACATGGGCTCACGTGCTTGCCATCCTCGCCTTCGGCTCGGAAGGCAATCTTGCTCGTGGGGGACGGTGATCTATTTTCCAAAGTTCGGGCATGTAATGTACTATTTTAGGCATGCTTTGCGTGCCTAAAACCTCCCTTTTCCACACATTGCGATGAAAAAAATCGTTCGATACTCATGAAAAGTGTTTTTTGGCTCGTGGGAGGTTTACAGTACGAGCCGAAGGAGAAAAAAACATTTTTCCGCACTTACATCGAAATATGCTATTTTTGTAAAAAAACTGGGCCAAGAAAAAGTTTTGTTGGATTCCTACTAGAAAGTCGAATTTTTTTAAAAATACATAGAAATAAAAAGGGAAGCCAAGTCAAGAATTTTGAATAAATGGTGATAGTGCACAATCAGGTTACTATAAGAAAAATAGTTCTCAATGGAATAGGTATTCTAAAAAAATTCTCCATGAAAAAAAAATTAGTAGGAGCAGGACCAACGTCCTTGACGCAGATCAAAGTATGGAGGATTAGATTGATACAGACAGTGAGTTGAAAAACTCCGCGCCAAGAACGTTGGTCCTGCTCCTACCGATTTTTTATTTCACGGAGAATTTTTTTAGAATACTTATTCCATTGAGAAAGATTTTTCTTATAGAAACCTGATTATGCACTATTACCATTTAGTCAAAATTCCTGACTTGGCTTCCTTGTTTATTTCTATGTATTTTTCAAAAATTTCGACTTCCTACAGTAGGAATCAAACAAAACTTTTTCTTGGCCCAATTTTTTTACAAAAACATTTGTTTTTGTGTTTTTAGGCAGATTTCATTATTTTTTCCAAAATAAGCAAGGACTGTTTTTACATCCGGTGAAATTTGTCCTTTTCAATTCAATTTAACTCATTTATTTTTCATAGGACAGAACATTTTTTGAATCAACAATTGAAGGGAAATAAACAGTTCTACTCCAGATTTATTGTCTCCACCGAATTTCAATTTTTAATCATCTATTAATAATTTTCTGACTTGTTTTGGTTCCTCATTCAATTTTTGCTCTGATGATTCCTATGTGGATTGTATTTCTTGGAGAGATGAATTGATTTCCTCATAGGAATAGTCAAACAAAATGTTCACAAAGAATTCTTTCTGAAAACATCTGTTTTTTTTTCTTTTTGTTTTTAAAAATATTAGGGAAACATTGGGTGGAATGGACTCTTCTGACTTCTTGTTTCAATATTTATAACCAAGGAACAAATTTATCGATTGAGCTCAGTCTAAGCTCATTACAAAGGGGCTGACTGGACTTTAATTTAAAAAAAAATATATTTCATCAACACTTCAATAAGATATCAACATTTTGAAAAAGCTTCAAAGTGTCCATTTAATCCCACCGTCTCCTACTAATTCTTCCTAAATAATCACAAAACTGTTCGCATTTCACTGTCACTTAAGGGGTCCATAGCTGGAAAAAAAAGCAGAGAATTCAATGAAAATTGCTGAACAGATTATTGGATCCATTTGAAAGCCGTGTACAAAATGTCAAGATCCCTACATAAACAATAATAATGGGAATAATTTTTGAATTTGCTACTTAAACACGCGGTTGAATGGGGCATCAGTAATTTTAGTACTTTTCTTACGCTATTGATCTATCGATAACGTAGGAGATTCACAAAAATTACCGATGCCCCATTCAACTGCGTGTATAAGTAGCAACTTCAAAAATTATTCCCATTGTTATTATTTGGCTGGGGGTCTTGACATTTTGTACACGGCTTTCAAATGGATCGAATAATGTATTCAGCAATTTTCATTGAATTCTCTGCTTTTTTTTCCAGCTATGGACCCCGCCATAATAACCTCAATTTAGAGATTTTTTTCCACGGAATGAAAACATTTTCTGTTATACTCGGAATGAAAACATTTTCTGTTACACTCGGAGAAAAATAAATATTTTCTTTTCGACTTTACCTATTCACGGACATTTAATACTTGATCACACAATATTTTCGACACATCTCACTTTTATCACATTCCAAACATAAACCGATAACCTCACAAACAGTGCATAAACTACCTTTATGTCCAAGGTCCGCATATGAATATAGATATGGTGGAATGAAATTCGAATTTTCGACATAGTCCAGTCGGAGCCCGTCGGAAAGAGGTTTGTTGTCGATTTTTCGTCATAAGTTACCGATTTCGATGATTTTTCTTTTAAATGCTCAGAATAACGCGTAGATCAAATGTGATCAAGTCCCAAGGTGTGGTTTTTGATTATTAATAAAATGCCCCTTGGAGCGGTCACTTTGGATTAAAATATCTCGCAAACTATTGAGAAGTGATCGAGACATGCACCGGCAGAGATTTAGATAATTTTGAGACGAATAGAATTGTTTTTGACTCATGTCTCTATCACTAATAGTTTTCGAGATATTACCATTTATTTGGCGAGACGCGCGCAGCACCCCGCACTCCGTTTCAAACAAATAGCTATAGCTCAGCCAAAAATCGATATTTCAACTTTTTTTTTTTAATTCAAGACTTTATGTGATTGTCGTGCTCTGAGATTTTTTTTCGATTTTTCACGTCATTGTTCACCCAGTAATGAATGAAAATTGACGTATTTTCTATTTTTGCCTAAAAAATTACTTTTTATGACAATAAAAAATTTTTTTTTTATATATCGGTTAATAAAGTGTTGTACTGTCAAGAATCATTAAGAAAATAGAGTAATTTTCCTTGCAATTACCAAAACACCTTCGATTTTTCTCTTGGTCTTATGGCAATAGGAGCGACAGAGATAGTACGATACGACGTCATGCCCGAGACAGAGACGCTCGGAGTTTTCAAATGGATTTTCTCTCTTTTGTGAGAATAAGCGGCTCGAGTGGCAAAATTATCAACTATTACATATTTTTATTGCCTTAATCGTTTCAAAATCTATCCACATTGCTTCTTATCTTTCTTTTCCAACCCTTCTAACCTTATTCTAATGCATGTGAGTATACTTTATGCAAACGAATTTTTATTCATTTATCACTGGAGTGAAAGAAGAATCTATAGTATTGTTAGGTTCAGCGGAGAGTAAAGGGATACACAGGTTAATAAATAATTGGGGCGGTTTATTATTACAATCCGGGCAATACGATGACAGTTACAACGAAGGACTTCCAAGAGAAGAATCGAAGGAACTTCCAAAAGACAGTTGTCCTTCAGAGCCTCCTTCAGATCATAGATAAATGAATTAGGATTCGAAGGGGCACACGTAACACTACTCCCCTCCGTGAAAAAGGTTGCCGCCCCGCAATCACACCAGGGACTATTTGAGATATTACAACTTCGGGATTTTTTTTTTCAACCGAAGTTTTAATGAACTGAAAAATCTGAGAGTTATAAAATCTCACATAGGGAGGACACTAGTCTGTTCTTTAGCTAAAACCTCCCAGGAATCAACACTGAAGAACAGCCCGATTTACAATTGTTTGATGCTATACAATGCAAACGTTTCTAGAGTGTCCAGTACAATTTTCAATTGGTTGTGTCGTTATCTTCAGAAGAGTAATGTGTTATTATTTATCATCTGTATCTCGATGGTGTGTGTGTGTCAGTGTATGACTCGAATTTCACTTTCGAATTTCAGTTTGATAAAATCAGGTACATCGAATTCCCGATTTGGTCCCAGGATCTGAAAATGACTCAACACGAAGAATTCCTCAAGTTAAAAACATATTTGATCATGAATTTTATTTAAAAAGAACGAGAAAGCAAATAATTATTTTTCGTAAATTATCTAAAATTTCAACATGTTGATAAATAATAATTGCGATTTCGAAAGCTTTCGAAATTATTGTAACTTAGCAAGAAATATTAAGCAACATCCACTCAACACATACATCCATTCACTTGAAATGACTTAATTTAAACGAAGTAAGACATGAGATATTCAGGAAATTCTGTTAACCACAGATGAATGAAAAAAAGTTCAGATCTGTCTGCTAACCACAGACAATAATCAGGCCAGTCTGTTAACCACAGACAATTCATTAACCACGAATTCTTTCCGTTAACCACGGACTCTTGAGTCAGTTAACCACTGACAATTCGTTAACTACGAATTCTTTCCATTAACCACGGAGTCTTGAGTCAGTTAACCACTGACAATTCATTAACCACGAATTCTTTCCATTAACCACGGAGTTTGAAATCAGTTAACCACTGATAATTTGCTCGCCATAGATTCATAAAACCCCAAGTCTCTAACTCAGGCAATCTGTCAACCACAGATGATCAACTGAGGTTAGTCTGCTACAACAGATTATCTATTAACTAATCCTCTGGTTTTTCTTATCATTTTGATTCCTTTCAATTCCTCCTGTTCAATCTCCAGTCACATATCGATCAAGTCAAGTAACGGTTTTCTGTCTGAATTAATCACGTCAAGCGACCCAACTATAAATGTAGAAGAAAATGAGAAAACGAAAATACTCAATCAGCTACGGGTACATTGATTAACCATGGATCTCACTTTCGTTATCTCCAGAAGTTTCCAGAAACTCACAACTTCTTGATTATAATGAGTCTCCGTATACGATTAATACTTGAACAATGGTTATAATCAAAATTTATTATCAAATGCATTCAAGTATTTATTTTATGATCGAGCTATAATGATCGTGTACAGAGAATTGTAAGCTCGTGGAATTTGTGTACACAATAACATTTGATCAGGTATATTTTCAAATCCAAACGTTTTATAATCGAACTATGTACACACAGTTGGTTATTCGCATGATTTTTTTTTCTTGTTAATTGGTTTCCAAAAGCGAGTGTTCGCTGAAACGACCCGAAGAGAGCTGGCGGATCTAAATTCCAGACGGAATAATCATTTATTATTGGAGAGCAAAGTTCATTCGGATTCACTTTTTTTTTAGAGTTGATTTTTTTTTAGGTTTTAGCCCTATTTTCTATTTTTTTTTACAAGTCATTCATGAGAGCTTGACTATGGAATTTAGATTCTAACTCATAATTTTTTGCGAATCAATTTTCCAAGCTTGTGAGCAAATATATACCACTTATTACTGTAATTGTTCAATATACTCAGAGAGGTCAATGTGATTATTGATTTTGGAAGGATACCATGGAGAAAAAAATGTAAATCTAATTCTCTCGGAAAAATCAACATCGTAGGGGTGAAATGCATTATTTGATGGTTGGAAGAACGATATGCAAGAAGGGATGAATAATCATTTGTCTCAAGAGATCTAATTATTATCAATATATTGAGCAAGATGACTCAGGATGGTCCCTTTCAAATGTTTGATCGGACCGTTGCATTTTGGGTAGAATGGAGAGATATAAATTTTTTTGAATATCTGAGGGTTTCTAGTGAATGAGGTCTATGAGAAACGAGATTTGTGGGACGAAATTTATTTCACCAAGCCATGGGTTCCAGTGGGTTCAAAAATGCGAGAAACAACTCGGGAGCTGAATGATGAGTGCTAATTGAGAAATCCGTTTCAGAAAATGATGGTTGGAATTCTAAAATGTTGGAAGCATTGCTGAAAATTTGAATGAGAAAAGTTTTTTTTTTTGAATCGTTAAGACATTTATTCAAGAATCGGAATAGATGGAGTAGGTGTAGATGTCAAAATAGATGTCTGCCCAAGGAGCAACTTGGAATAGATGAAGGTTCAGCTATGTTTCTAAACTTTCTCATAATACGAGTGAACCTTGAGCAATTTAATACTAAAGAAAGATGATTTTATACTCGCTCATGTCCACTAGTTCACTGAGGAGACAAATCCAACAAGAATTTTTATCCATTGAGCTACAATTTTCGTTGGTAATTTGTGTCAAGAATTTTCGAAAACCATTGGAGTTCACAAAAGACATTGTTGATGAATTAATGAAGGAAATAATAATTCCATTTTTATTGTTTAAGTCAATTAAACGCTACAAGGATTACTAAAAAAAATGAATTGAAAATTCAGGGATATTTCCAGAGTTCATGATTTTTAAAAATTTTCTAGTAATCATTTTTTTCACCAAAATTATTTTCTGGGGATTATTCAGATCAAATTTTCAAAGCTTGGAATGTTAAATTTGTGACGAAAATCCAACTGAATTTTTACAATTTTCATATTCGCAAAAACAGGGTTCAGAATTGTTCATGATGTATTCATTGAAAAAAAAATAATTTCTCTAATTTAATAATTTCTTTTGTAGGGAAATTTGTCCTAAAATCTGTAAAAATAATGATGTGTTAGATGTCATTTCCTCCCAAAATTCATTTGGATTGTTGACAAATTCTCATTAATGGAAGCATTATGGGCAATTTAACGATAACAATAATGAAACAAAAATAGTGATTTCTGTTTGCGATCCGAGTTCAGGAATCAATTCTCGAGCTCCATCTGTAATTTGAAAACATCTGAAAATATTCAAATTTGTTAGACTCCATCATAGGCATTCGGACAACTGCAAAAATTTCTGTTTTGATTAGGTCAATTGAAAGCATTCGCATCAATATTAGCAGTAAAAGTAAGATTATATTGGGAGTTATCTGTTGGGTTCCTTGGTGGTGGATATGGGGGCACATGAATCCATAGTGGCTATTGAAGAAGTTGTGGTTCATTTGGAGACACTGGTATAGGTTGTGCAATATTTGAAGGCATTGACACAGATCGAATCAGGTTTGGGGGTATTGAATTTCTTCGTGAAACGATAAGAGGAACTTCTAGGATGTTCGGATCAACTGGATTCCGTGCTGGTCGTTGTTGAAGATTTTGAGGGTTTTTTTTCAAGTTCTAGAAGATTTCAGTGATTTCTTGATTTCAAGAAATCACTGAAGAAATCTAGATTTCGGGACCATAGTGAGGCATCTGTCGATAATGACAGTTTTCTACATGACGTTACAATTCGTAAAGATTTCAAAAACTTCATAGCGTCACATTTTGAGATAGGGTGATTTCGAAGGTACCGATACCATAACAAAAAATGGAAAGTTGAAACTGCAAAATCAATTTAGATTTTACACTTATTGATGATTTCTAATGATTTCGGAAATCACCTGATTTCTTTACGATTTCTATTAATTTCCGATGATTTCTAGAAATCTTCAGAAATCACTACCGAAAATGGAAATCATTTGATTTCCATTGATTCCTGGTGATTTCTTCCATGATTTCCAGTCGAGTGGTCCAGTGATTTCCTAAGTGACCAGCCCCTCGGTAAAATAAAGCACAGTGGAAATTTGAAATTTTAAAGCAATATTTTCTCAAGTTTCTACAAATCGTTTGTACAATGCGCTCACTCACCTTTCAGCACCGACTGGATGATGAATTGCGCTGTTCCATTGGGATCATTTTCAATTAAGGGGTTATAACCAGCGATTTTCACATTTATTTAAATTTTTTTATGCGGATTGTTCAATTTTTGCTTTATTATTACTATTTTTTTAATAACTATCAGTAGAAAAAAATCGTACAATATGCATTTTTCCGGATATAATACATTTTTTAAACACTTTTGTGATTAAAAAAAAAAGACTCGTTTGCACAAAGTGTACTCACATGCATTAGAATAAGGTTAGAAGGGGTGAAAAAGAAAGATAGGAAGTAATTTGGATAGATTTTGAAACGATTAAGGTAATAAAAATATGTAATAATTTCTAATTTTGCCACTCGAGCCTGTTATTCTCACAAAAGAGAGAAAATCCATTTGAAAACTCCGAGCGTCTCTGTCTCGCGCATGGCGTCGTATCGTACTATCTCTATCGCTCCTATTGCCATAAGACCAAGAGAAAAATCGAAGGTGTTTTGGTAATTGCAAGGAAAATTACTCTATTTTCTTAATGATTCTTGACAATACAACACTTCATTAACCGATATATAAAAAAGAATTTTTTTATTGTCATAAAAAATATTTTTTTTAGACAAAAATAGAAAATACGTCATTTTTCACCAAGTAATGGATGAAAAATGACGTGAAAAATCGATAAAAAATCTCAGAGCACGACAATCACATAAAGTCTTAAATTTAAAAAAAAAAGTTGAAATATCGATTTTTGGCTGAGTTACAGCCATTTATTTAAAACGGAGCGCGTGGTGCTGCGCGCGTCTCGACAAATAAATGGTAATATCTCGAAAACTATTAGTGATATAGATATGAGTTAAAACCAATTCTATTCGTCTCAGAATTATCTAAATCTTTGCCACTGCATGTCTCGATCATGTCTCAATAGTATCCGATATATTTTAATCCAAAGTGACCACTCCAAGGGGCATTTTGTTAATAATCAAAAACCACACCTTGGGACTTAATCACATTTGATCTACGCGTTATTCTGAGCATTTAAAAAAAAATCATCGAAATCGGTAACTTATGACGAAAAATCGACAACAAACCTCTTTTTCCGACGCGCTGGGACTGGACTAACAAGAGAAAACAAAATAGAACACCGAGTCGATTTTCCGTTCCATTCTAATAAGTGATTTAACGTGAAGAAGAACATTTCCCGTGGTTCTCCATAACAGCATCACAACCCACATTCAAATGCATTGGTGGCAACACTTCAAGGTTGGATATGAGGCTCAGTTGGATCGGCGCTGCCAACGTTACAACTTGATTCTCCGATTTTATGATGTGAATCGCGAGAATGTGAATATCAACCCGTTGATATGCTCGTATCTTTTTTACTGTTAATCCACAAAATACCATAGTCACTCCGTTGAAAAGCTCATAGGCGATTTATATAATGTAACTAACGACACTTTCCCGATTTATCGTCCCGTTTTCATTATACCGAATGTAAATCATTCAGAGGTAGCGGAGGGGGAAGTTCTGTCGTGTATAGATACGCGGTGCGCTCGGCCTGGTGTTTTGCTAAGTCGGTCAAAACTTTTCTTGGTCGATAAGCTACCGCGTATCTCGATTAAGGTGTTTCATGTAAAAAGTCAAAATAATGAAACAAATTGTAAAATTCATGGAAGAAATGTCTGAGTATGCTGATTCATTATCGAGAATTTTTGCACATTTTTTTCAGATTTCAGTCTGAAGAAGACAAATAATGAAATGTAGATATTTTTCTAACCCCTCCAGCTATAACCTTCAAGGTTACCCCACTCTCAATTGGGAAAATTTCCATGGCACCCAAAAACATAATGAACGCTTGAGAAAAAACTAGTGGATGATAAATTAAATCTTTCTTGAGAACATGTATAAGTTTCAGATTTTTTCAGATTTCATAAGACAGTTATTTGCACAAATGATTCGGAAAATTATGAGTTTCGGAGCAATTACGGCATCACGCGCGGGCGGTAGCATATCGGCCAAGAACATTTTTGACTCCGATTCTACAAAACATTAGACCGAGCACACCCGCGTATCTATACATGACAGAACTTGACTTCTCACTACCTCCAAATGATTGACATTCGATATAATAAAAACGGGACGATAAATCGGAAATGTGTCCGTAGTTAAATTATATAAAATGCTTGTGAGCTTTTCAGCTGTGTAACTATTGTATTTTTTGGATTAACCATTAAGAAGATACGCGCATAGCGACGGGCTGATATTCACATTCTCGCGATTCAGATTATAAAGTGTCAAAATCAAGTTACAACGTTGGCAGCGGCGGTCAAACTGAGCCTCACATCCAACGTCAAACGGTTGCCACCAGTGCGTTTAAATGTAGATTGTGATAATGCATTGTTATGAAGAACCACGACAAACGTTTTTTTCTCACTTTGAATTGAATATTAGAGTAAAACAAAAAATTCATTTATTGTTCTATTTTTTTTTGTCGAAACTTCGAATTTCGTCTCGTCATATCTATATCTGGACCTTGGAGATACAGATACTTTGTGAGGTTATGATTTATGTTCGGAATCTGATAGAACTGCTATTTGTCAAAAATTGTGCGATGAACTATTAAATGTACGTAGAGAAATTTAAAAACGAAATATGTATTTTTCTTCGAGTAATAAAAGGAAATGTTTTTAGTTTCGTGGGGGACAATGCTTTGAATTATTTTACGATACCTGAAACAAAGAAACACTTTTGTAATTATTTCAAAAAAATAGTAGTATCTTCAAAATAAAAAATAATTTTTTTTATAAAAATATCTATCAAGTGAACATGTTGTTGGGCTGTTCTTGAAAGGAATTCCAGCCATCTCACCAAAAAATCCCCGTAGAAAATCCAAGAAAAAATTGAATGCAGAACAGAAACTAACTTAAAAAATCCTGAATAAATAATCAAAAATTGGTAGAAACAATGGATCTGAAGTAGAACTGTTTGTTTCCCTTCAATTATGAATTGATAAGGATGTTCTATCCTGGGGAAAAATAAATGAGTTCAATTGAAAAGGAGAACTTTCTCATGATACCAAAACAATTCCGTGTTTGTTTTGAAAAAATTAGTGAAATCTCCCTAAAAAAACAAAAACAATGTTTTTGTAAAAAAACTGCGCCAAAAAAAAGTTCCGTTTGGTTTTTACTGGTGTGACGAGGCATATTCATTTATTTTTTATTACTTTTCTACATATTTTTTCCCACTACACACTGCTCCTTAAAATGTAAATCCCGCCACCGTTGGATACCCCTTCCCCAGACTTGCCCTCATCGCCCCTCTTCCCCTGCCCCTGGAAATCACGAAGATATCAGCCGAAGGAAGACATCAGTTCCGGCCCCACTCGATTAATTGGAGAAGCCATCGCCTCCTGGAAATTCCCCATACTGGACCCCCGAATATTCAACACTTGCAATAATCCCTTGCGAGACATCCCTGGATTGTGGTCATCGTCACCACTCACCCGTGCCGATTGGCCCCGATTGCTCCCGAATTAAAACCCGAAGGACTTCGAGACCTGACGAACCCCCACGAATCGCGGAGGAAACGGAAAGACCGTCACTCATGTAACCGCTGTCCTGGACACTGCCACGTGCGCCCCAAGTCAAGTGAATATAAAGTGAACATACCCCGAAGTCGGCACATTGGATTTTATTCGAGTAAAGAGGATTTTTTGTGCCCGAGCTCATCCCGGCTCTAAGTACTGTGCCCCTGGAGTCTGGAAGNTTCGAGACCTGACGAACCCCCACGAATCGCGGAGGAAACGGAAAGACCGTCACTCATGTAACCGCTGTCCTGGACACTGCCACGTGCGCCCCAAGTCAAGTGAATATAAAGTGAACATACCCCGAAGTCGGCACATTGGATTTTATTCGAGTAAAGAGGATTTTTTGTGCCCGAGCTCATCCCGGCTCTAAGTACTGTGCCCCTGGAGTCTGGAAGGAGGAACGAAGGCTCAATCGCTGAAGTCGCTGAAGGACCCGGATTAGACCTTAACTGAAAGTCGTGAGTACGAGTTGTCCCCCTCATTTCCCCCTCGCCTCAAGAAGTATTCCTTTTCATACCCCCCAACGGTGAGCTTACACTATTTAGTTTCTTCCCCTTCAGTTATTATTTTTATATTTAGTTGCATTCCCTCGACACGACTAGCTTCTCCCCTTTTTCCTGCATTAGAGTCACTCCCTTTGCACGTGTACAAAAGCTGCCTGGCCTCCCCCACTCCCTAGATTTCATTAAAGCCCTTATTTACGTCTTTTGGCGATCAGAATTGTATAAAGAGAAAATATAGGTAATTATTCTCAAATTCTTCCCTTATTCCCCTTATTTGATCCCTTATTTGTCCTTTTTCTTGACTCGCCCTAATCCTCTTTTCAGGAATTAGTTTCATAGAATCGAGAAAACGGTCACATTGGCGCCCGACGTGGAGCCAGGCGCTACAAATTGAGCGTATTATTTTTCTCCCCCCTAGTCTTCCCCCCCAAAGTCACATTCCGTTCCCTTTGTGTGGCTCACTGTTGCGGGTTTGTTGTGATTGCGTAACGCAGTTGAGGCATTCCATGCTATTTCAATAGGCCAAAAATTGTTTTTTCCTGGGTTTCGAATATGTTGTAGAGAAGGTTTAGAAAAGTCGGTAAACGCGAGGAAAAAAAAAAATTTTTTTTCGTTAGTTATTCAATAAACAAAATCTGGTGTACCATCAGGTAAGTAATTGTTTACAGCATCATAACTCGATAAATATCTGTTATATCGGAAAAATGAAAAAGTACTTTTTTACTGCAAAAGAGTGATATATTCATATAAAAAAATATATTTTACAAAAAAATTAAATTTACTGTCGATTTGTTGATAAATAAAAAAAAAATGTTGTAAAAAAAAAACTCATCTCGAAAAAATGCCGAAAAAAATATATTCTATAGAATGCTTATCATGAAATCCGCTGTCCAATTTTCATGGGGTAATCTCATATAGAGTCTGAGATAATAATTATTTAGTGAGGCTGCGTCGAGATAATTTCAACAACCCCGCTGAGTTAGGCCGCAAGTAAGCCGTCAGAGAATCATACTCATTGATTCCTTCGCATGCTATCCCCCGAAATTAAATCAATTGCCGCATTCTGAAATCCTACGAGATTATTTTCTTTGTATAATTTTGAAATTTGTACGGGAATCATTATGACACATAACTTAGGAATAAAAACAACAAAAGGGGAGCTGATGAAGGCAGTATTTAATTGGCGTTATAGACAACGTTGTATTCTTCCTGGTATTCTTACTCATCTATCAATGAATGGAATTCATAGTTTGGGTTTAAATTAATACTTGGAATGTGATAAGGGGTGCGTACCTGGAAACCCCCGCTGTGGTGGCGACGTCACCAACGCGGGGGGGGGGGGGGGGCAGAGGTCAATCTCGAAGACATCAGGCCANCGCTTAGCCAATGAACGTAAACCTCAATCTTAGCACTAAGTGCATAAATACAGTGTATGCCACTGTATAACACTATACAATCGTTTGCCGAAGAAATTGGACATGGCCAGTTTATTTGCAAGTCGTGTCACATAAGTTTGAAGCAGAAGAAGATGGCCAACTGTGTAATGGGCGTAAGTGAAGAAGTTTCGAACCATCTCGAGACTTTCTCCAGATCCAGCGACTCAGGGAATTCCGATGAAGAGTTTGAATTAGATGACGGTGAGCAACGAGAAGTCGCCATACAGGCATTGAATAAAGCTTTACCATCACTGGGTCAGCCTATCATCCCGAGTGACTGGAGCAAACGAAGTGCTGCAGAAAAGAGGAAAACGATCAATGATATTCATGAGGCTATTAGTAAGACATTGGATAGTCTTGAGGGTCACTCTGACACCAGTTGTCTCATTGAGGAAGTCAAACGGAAGCTGGAAAGCGCTAAGAAACCATCAGAGAAAATTCAATTTCTTACAATGGTTCCTAAGACTTGGTCGATTTCCATGATTCAGAAAACCTTCAACGTCTCATATTACACAGCACGTCGAGCTTTCTGAATTCATCAGAAGGGAGGCATTGGAGCTTCTGTTCCGAAAAGAACACGCAGATCATCGGTGAGTATTGGTACGCAAGATTTTGTAAGGGCATTTTACAGGACAGACGAAATTAGCCGCATGACGCCTGGCAAAAAAGATTTCCTTTCAGTCAAAGTTGGGGGGGTCCGGGAGCACCTACAGAAGCGATTAATTTTATCTAATTTGAAAGAAGTTTATGCGCAATTTAAAAAGCAATTTCCTGATATGGAAATCGGATTTTCCAAGTTTGCTGAATTTCGTCCTCGCGAATGCATATTGGCTGGTGAAAATGGAACTCATTCGGTCTGTGTTTGTCAAATTCATCAGAATGTTAAACTAAAATTGTTAGGGATTAAAGCTTTCGAATTACCGGACTCGCTCGAGGAGCGTGTATTTCCGAAGCATTATTCAGACGTTTTGAGTGCAATGATGTGTGAGAACCCGACTTCATCCTGCCATCTTGGTGAATGCTCTGAATGTCCGGGTGACTTNAGGGGTCCGGGAGCACCTACAGAAGTGATTAATTTTATCTAATTTGAAAGAAGTTTATGCGCAATTTAAAAAGCAATTTCCTGATATGGAAATCGGATTTTCCAAGTTTGCTGAATTTCGTCCTCGCGAATGCATATTGGCTGGTGAAAATGGAACTCATTCGGTCTGTGTTTGTCAAATTCATCAGAATGTTAAACTAAAATTGTTAGGGATTAAAGCTTTCGAATTACCGGACTCGCTCGAGGAGCGTGTATTTCCGAAGCATTATTCAGACGTTTTGAGTGCAATGATGTGTGAGAACCCGACTTCATCCTGCCATCTTNTCGAAGCATTATTCAGACGTTTTAAGTGCAATGATGTGTGAGAACCCGACTTCATCCTGCCATCTTGGTGAATGCTCTGAATGTCCGGGTGACTTTTGTATAAAAAACCATTTAGAAGAAATTTGTGACGTGAATTCCATTGACTCAGTGACGTACATGACTTGGACTGCTACCGACCGATCTGAACTAATCCGAAGAATTGAAGATGCTGATTCTTTTATAACGAATTTGTGTGACGATTTAAAATCTCTCAGACTTCATGATTTCATTGCCAAAAGCCAACATGCCTTTTTGAATCAGTGTAAAATGAACTTGAAACCAGGGGAAATTGTTATTCTCAGCGACTTTGCTGAAAATTATCGTTTTTTAATTCAGGATGCTGTTCAGGGCTATCACTGGGCAAAGGATCAAGTGACTATTCACCCATTAGTTGCTTATTACCGAAATGGTACTGAATTGAAACACGATAGTTTTGTAGTTATTGCCGAGTCCTCCGTCCACGACACTGTAGCTGTGCATTTGTTCCTTAGGAAAATTATAAATATTCTAAAAGAAAAATATTGTGTTGAGAAAATTTTCCACTTTTCTGATGGTGCTAGTTCTCAATATAAAAATCGAAAAAATTTCATTAATCTAGTTTATCATCAAGCGGACTTTGGTGTGGATGCTGAATGGCATTTTTTCGCAACCTCTCACGGAAAATCGCCCTGTGATGGGATTGGTGGCACTTTCAAGAGAGCCGCAGCACGCGCAAGTATCCAAAGGCCGTTTGATAATCAAATCACAACTCCACGCGAATTGTACGAATTCGCGAAAGAATCGATGACTTCCATTCAAACTATCTTTTGTACTGAGGAAGAACGTGCATTAGAAGAAGAGGCGTTGAAAATTCGATTTGAGAATGCTTCATCCATCGTTGGAACTCGTCAATTTCATTGCTATATACCGATTAAAGATACTCATAGTCTTAAATGTAAAATTCATTCTTTAGACGACGAATTTGTAATTCGAGATATTGTAAAGAAAAGTTAAGCGCACTAATTCAATAAATCACATATTTACTTCCCAGATAACTCATAGCATCCACTGAACACCGCCAACTCGACCATCTACCACCGCGACTCGCTGAGCGCAGGGTGGTCACCGCTCTACGCTGCCCGACGCAGCCTCACTAGATAATTATTATCTCAGACTCTATATGAGATTACCACATAAAAATTGGACAGCGGATTTCATGATAAGCATTCTATAAAATATATTTTTTTCGGAATTTTTTCGAGATGAGTTTTTTTTTACAACAACTTTTTGTTTTATTTATTAACAAATGGACAGTAAATTGAATTTTTTTGTATATTTTTTTTTTATATGAATATATCACTCTTTTGCAGTAAAAAAGTATTCTTTCATTTTTTCGATATAACAGATGTTTATCGAGTTATGACGCTATAAACAATTCCCTCCCTGGTAATACACCAAATTTTGTTTTTTGAATAACTTGTGAAAAAAAAATTTTTTTTTTCCTCCCGTTTAGGAATATTTTAGGGGTTCTTCTACAAAGTACTCAATTTAAATCGAAATCTAAAAAAAATCGATTATTTATTATTGAAATAGCATGGAATGCCTCAGTTACGGTCGTCCGATACACTCATCTTTATTTCATACTGTGCATCCTCTTTCGAATACATTTTTCGTTCGAATATATTTTCCTCTCGGATTATTTTTCCTCTCGAATTTATTCTCAGATTACTGTGTGCCCTCGAATCTATTCCCCTTGTACCCCCCCTCTCCCCCTCGAGTATTAACTTGGTCATTCCCTCGGACATTATTTTTGGCCTCCCGCCGTTTTCACCCATCGTGTAAACCACCCATATATCCCTCGATTTCCCCCTCACAATCTCGACATTCTTTCGTCACCCTCCCCCCCCCCCCCCCCCCCCCNTCCTCCCCCCGTTCTCCCTTTCCTTTGCCCCTGAAAACGATTTCACCCCTCACGCCCCCCCCCTTGAAGTTAATTTAGAATCCCTCTGTCAAATCAACAGTTTTTCGGATTAAGTTAATCGGTTTTCGTTATTATTTTTATTAGGATTTTTTTTTTGCTTATTGAAAAGTGGAGTCACATCAAAACATTTCTTTGATATTATTTTGGAAAATTCCCGCTTCATATTTTGGGAAATTAACGAAGTTGAAGGGTTAACAAAACCCAAAGAAAATGCTCCTGGAAACTACTGGGGCTAACACCCAGGCCACAAACACCCTTCACCAGGTTATGACTCCCTCGACCTCCCCCGACGCCCGAATTAGTCACTCCCTCCACTTCTTTCTTTGTGTTTGAACATTTTGGAAATTTATAAACGTTAACAAGATGACCCCGAGACCCAACGCCGACCCTATATCTGCCCCCTGGTTTGTCACCCCAATTCTGCCCAGTACACCCGTCCCCTCCCCCTTCACCGAGATTTCCCATTATCGATAGGAAGTCAAACGTAGATTTGAGGAACTGGGCCCTTATGAGCAGAGAGCTCTTCTAGATGCCCATAAAGATGATAGATCGATTCGTAAGATTAGAAGTGAGAAAAAAGTTTGGCGATGAGGACGCTGAGTGGAATAAAGAAGTCGATTCTTCCTACATCCCTTTGTCCTTTTTAGGCTTTCCCACCCAGCTCTGGGGAAGTTCGTTAAATCAAGTAAACCCACAGAACAGGAGTTCAGAGACCTCACAGATTGTTGAGTTATCTTGAACCGACCGTAAGCGAGAAGCTCCCAGAATTGAACTCCCCTCAGGTGAATTTCAAGTTACCCCCAGTCAGCCTCGAACTAGTACAGTGGACCTCAGCCCCTCGAAAGCCCTAGAGCCCTCAGATCCTTCGTATCCCAGTCAGCCCCACCTAGCCATCCTGACAGTAGTCGAATCGCCCAATCCATCTCTTGAGCAGACACCTCAGAATCAGACCGGGGATTGCCCCCAGATTCCCTCGGGACCGAATCAACCTCTCGTTTAAACCCTTGGAAACCCCAGTAGCAGTGAAGAGAATGCAAATGTTAAAGATCTCAAAGAGGAAGTAATTAAAGATCCCAAACTCCCTCCTCAGATGGATCAAATCCCCCC